>NW_027468859.1:29666433-29773933 GCF_046254945.1 Alosa pseudoharengus | reverse complement strand
CCCTGTGACCTACATACAGAAACACTCCCTGCAGTGCTGCCTCCACCACACCACCACCTGGAGCTCAGGAGGACGCCTCGGAACAGTAGGACGCGGTGTGGAACTACAGAGCATTAGCTATGGTCCTGTGCAATCTGATAGAGGAGAGAGATCTTAAGGTCTGTGGGGGCAGAGAGCTGATACACTGTTACAGGAAGGCACACCGGGCACGTAACTGAAGCATTCTGTTCGCGTAAAGTCTGCTGCAACAATGAGCTTCAAGTGTCATCAATGGAACTGGCTACACCAGACGTGATGTCGGCGTGTACGTTCGGAAAAATTAGACCATGTCTTCTAAAACTATTTTTACGTGACGCGAACGGAGCGCTTCAGTTTTGGACCCGGTGTAGCCCAGGCGTTAAGTCATGAAAGCAACCTGCCAGCTAGGAGACACTATCTGTTTAGAGAGGAGACGACATAATGGAAAGCTTTAGCTACATGCTGGGGACAGTATGTAAAAAGATGTAAATGACCATGAAAATGGCATCAACATGCATATTTCTTGGTCCAAGACCAACATGGGTTTTAATTGGAGGTCAGTGTGATGAAAGCTTCTGAGGTTTATCTCCATAACTTTACCTGAGTAGTTTAATGGGTTAAGCTGATTTCATTTATATTGGCTATCTCCATGTTTAAAAACACTGTGACTGGTAGATAGTAGTAGCATTTCTGCAGTTTTCTTATATTTCTAGATCAGTGTTTCTCAAACTTTTTCAGACGAAGGACCACTTAATCAATAAAAAAGAAACGTATGGACCACCTAGCTAACCACCAACGTATGGACCACCTAGATAAAAAAAGATTAGACCTACTTCAACAGTATATTAGCCTACACAATAGGCCTACTCACTGAACCACCTTGCTTATTGTCTTTGCACTTTGCTTATTGTGTCAGAGGATTCATATTATTTAAACTGGCATATATTACATAGACAGTGTTGCAGGGATGGTTATGTAATGGTTATGGTTATGGACATGTATAAGGGTGTCCTGTAGTTGTCAGTATTTAACATCACTATGCAAAATATTTCCATTATTTCCATAGCTTATATCCAAATATATCCAGTGTCCCTCATTGTTGAATGGTTGCGGGGTAGAACATCTGTCCAGCAAATGTCAACTGTGGTGTCTGAGAAAGGTCTGGGTCTGAGGGTGGTCTTTTCATGGACAAATCGAGCAGAAAGAAGTTTGTGGAGTGGGGGGCGGGAGGGGGGTTGGTGTGGACAGCCCTGAGCAGCATACTAAAGGCCGATGGGGGTGTGATGTAAGCGAGGCCCGGGGGCTAGAGTAGCAGAGAGCTGCTGGCATCAGAGGGACAACTCACTGACCCCTCCTCCCAACCAGGCAGGCACCAAGCCATGCAGTCACCCTCCATCACTGTAAGTCTTTTGTTTCTCATTCAATCTCTGTCTTACTCTCTCTCTCTCTCACACACACACACACACATAGCCTACTCTCTCTCACACACACACAGCGTACTCTCTCTCTCTTTTTCTCTCTCACACACACACACACCACACACACACACATAGCCTCTCTCTCTCTCTCTCTCTCTCTCTCTCACACACACACACACACACACACACACACACACACACACACACAACCTACTCTCTCTCTCTCCATCACTATTATGTTGCTGTATCAAGACAAGAGTGGATATACTCGCCGCTCTCCCTACGTGATCCTCCCTGTATACCTGATCTATCTGCTCATCTCAGGCCCAGCCCCCACACTAAACGTGCTGAAGATCACTCACTCTTCAGACTCCATTGTTCACTCCCCACCTGTTAAAGTGGATCAGCTTGATGTGAACCATGCCCCTCCCTTCTTTCTCTTGGACTGGACACCTACCAGAGACAGCTGGACTAGCCCCACAGACCACCCTCAAAAGGCCACTGTTGTCTCTTTCTCAGTGCAGACCACAGCTGGACACAGCAACTAATCAGATCCTGGCTGGACCAGGGCCTGATTTGGGCTGGACTAAGCTGCTCCAGGTACTCCAGGCTGTTTACTGGGTATCATCAACACACACACACACACACACACACACACACACACACACAACAACAAACGGAACTTTGAGATTTGATGAAATCGAATCGAATTGAATCTGTCAGTAACAGGTATTTACATTGTTTGTTGGCATTTTTCATCAACTGACCTCAGACTCTGGCCATCGATTTCCCTATCTGACAGATTTAAAAGACACTAAGGTGATAGACCTACTGATTAGTGATGCTGATGTCAAGTGCACTTAATCTCACTGACAAGTGTAGCGAAAAAATGCTGAGGTATGTTCTTTCAGTGGGCAGAGGGCTTCGGCATGAAATTTTTATTTGTGGTCAGAGCCTCCGAAGGTTAAAAAGATTTCTCACATTGGTAGTCTTCCACATAGATAGTAAAATAATAAACAGAGCCACTCCGTAGGACTTGAATGGTGGGAAGTGAAGTCAATTTGAACCAGTTTTCAGTTAGGCTAAGCTAGTTGGGCATCGTTTATACTGCACAGCCTCAGCTCAGTTTAGTGACATAGATGTGATGTTGAGGAATGGACTGAAGCAGGGCAACTCATCTGGTAGCAGCGTTCAGGAAATTAGGACTGACATCAGAATGTGCAGACATGTTTGTGTGCCACATGTTCGTGTGCAGCTTTTGATATAGGTATTCTGTTCCAACATAGTAACAATCGGATAAAACATCACAAATAGCTTTTTTCCGATGCTTTCCTCTATGGCTCGTACCCAAAGGCTTTTCCTCTATGGCTCGTACCCATAGGCTTTTCCTCTATGGCTCGTACCCATAGGCTTTTCCTTCATGGCTCGTACCCAAAGGCTTTTCCTCACACTTTCCACACACACTTGTGTGGCACACTTTCCGAACGTCCGCTTACCCCAAGAATTCTTATTTGGTCTTTGTTTGGTTATAGTCTTGCATTTGCTGAAAGACTTTACATACAACTTTACATATACCACACACGCATGCAGGCACGCACATACGCACGCACGCACATCTTTACTAGCTTTACCAACAACTAATTCCTTGATTGCTAATAAAGCTCACAGGATAATACATCCTGAGAGACACTCAAAGCACAGCTGCTGTCTCCCCTGATGTAAAAAAACTCTTAAGAGCAATACTGTCTGGCAATACTATAAATAACAACTAAGAAATATATGCAGTTCATTTATCTACTCTGGGCGCCCAATAGCTGAGGGTTTGTGAGAAGTGAAATTTGTAGAGCAGTGCCATGCGTCATGCCCTAGTTATTCTACATATGCTAGAACTGATTCACTTCCTCTGACAGAGACCGGTGCTTACAAACACAGACACACATACTGTACGCGCGCTCGCACGCACACACATATCCACACACACACACACACACACACACACACACACACACACACACACACGCACACACATTAAACATAACTATACGGTGACAGTAGAAAAACTCTTCATAAACACGTCATAAAAGCTGACACTTTTTAATGCATACCTCTCCATTAGAGAGATGAATCCCTGACTGTGAGAACATCGGAAAAGTGAGATCTATTGAGAGAGAGCGAGATAAAAAAAAATAGAAGACAGATCGTTCATGCATACATAATTCCATAGCAGATTGCAGAGTATGACTGACAAGAATAACCCACCCCACCCTAACCCACCCCACCTCATCATCTCTCTACCCCTCTCATCCCTCAGTTCAACAGCAGGCCAACACCCAACACACTAAGATTACTCATTTCCAAAGGGTTTGTGCATTCCTCTTAGCATAGCCATATCATCAATCACAGCTGGCTTAAGCAAATAGTTCACCCTACTACTTACTGGTCTTAATTGTGGCATATCTGTAGCAATTACTGTTGATAAAGGAGCTTAATTGGTCTCTCAGTCATTTGCGAATGCGATGCATGCATCTAAAATATAAAACATGAACCCCATGGTGAAGAAGCATTGTCATTTGTTATTTCACATGTTAATTTCATGCTTCATATCACTTATGTCCCCATTAAGCAAACATAATACAACTCAGACATTCATTATCTCTTTATACCTTTGCAACAGAGCCACGCTATGATGGTCTCAGGTTGCACTGTCTGAGTTCAGACGTTGTAAGGAATGCACACCACCCATGTTACACAAGTTTTAGAGCTTTGCACAAACCCATTTCGCACAGACTTTCAAAAGTGCAACCAATGAACATGATGAGTACACAGCACACTCCACTCTTCATCTGGCAGCCAAGATAGCACACAGTAGCTGCCCCAGAACTGACCAAGTTGGCTAACTGGGCGATTGATCTCTGCCATAAGTGCTTGGTCAGTTTTCATTTCTGGAATCAAATGAAGGGAACCCCCCCTCAATAAAAGAAACTGAAGTTAGACATGGGAAAATAAACTGCAACTAGACATGGGAAAATAAACTGTATCTAGACTTGGGAAAAGAAAAAGGGGGCAGCTGTGGCCTACTGGTTAGCGCTTTGGACTTGTAACCGGAGGGTTGCCGGTTCGAACCCCGACCAGTAGGCACGGCTGAAGTGCCCTTGAGCAAGGCTTAGTGTGTGCTTCACCTCACTGTGTATTCACTGTGTGCTGAGTGTGTTTCACTAATTCCCGGATTGGTATAAATGCAGAGACCAAAATTTCCCTCACGGGATCAAAAGAGTATATATACTTATACTTAAGAAACTGTAGACATGGGAAAATAAACTATCTAGACATGGGAAAAGAAACTGTAGCTAGAAATGGGAAAATAAACTGTAGACATGGGAAAATAAACTGTAGACATGGGAAAAGCAACTGTATCTAGACATGAGAAAATAAACTGTATCTAGACATGGGAAAAGCAACTGTATCTAGACATGAGAAAAATAAACTGTATCTAGACATGGGAAAAGCAACTGTATCTAGACATGAGAAAATAAACTATATCTAGACATGGGAAAATAAACTATAGGCATGGGGAAAATAAACTTTAACTAGACATGGGAAAATAAACTGTATCTAGACATGGGAAAATAAACTGTATCTAGACATGGGAAAATAAACTGTATATAGACATGGGAAAAGAAACTATATCTAGACATGGGAAAAGAAACTGTAGCTAGACATGGGAAAGGAAACAAACCACCAACAACATCCTTAGAGCAGCTTTGCTGTCTACACTACAGGTCCCCTCATACCAGAGTGAACAGAACACCTCAGTGCCCAGTATAGCAGTTCCTGTTAGAGCAGACTTGCTGTCTACAGACCCCCTCATACCAGAGCTGTGCTCATGGAGGCTGAAGCCCCTCATCAAAACCCTCCATCCACACACACACCACACACACACACACACACACACACACACACACACACACACACACACACACACAGCATCCCGGGATCAATTGTCTGACCTTGCCCGTGTGGTTGCTTCATGCTCTGCCAACTTTATTATGGAGCAGAATAAAGAGGAGCCCTCCCAGTCTCTCATAACTTGACACAGACTAGACAGTTGAAGCAATATGGCAGTAACTCAGACACCAATAAAAAACCCTAAGGTTCAACTTATCTATGAACATCAGTGTTGAATGGTAAATAACAAAAACAAAAATGTAGAGACAGAGAGACCCTTAAAAAATGAAAGACTCTTAATTTGTCTATTTAAGGAATCTCAACAGATGCAAACCCTTCTGTTCAAGTGGGCCTCTTGTTTTCAGTGCACTGAGTCCTCTTGTTAATGTGTAGAAAATACACTACACTCTTTACATCGGAGCAGAGCTCTTTAAAAGAGCCTTTCTACTGAACAGCAGAGAGGGGAGCGTTTTCCTCTCTCACACACACACACACTCTCCTGCACGCAATGTGTCACTGCTCTGAAGCCCAAGGAGGTTAGGATGGGGGGAGAAACAAACAGACGAAGCGTAATGCGCTGCAGATTTAACAAAGCGAGGGCCAGTCTGTCTTCCTCTTGTTCCTCACACACTAATGTTAATGTGAGACACACACACACACACACACACTCACATAAACCCACATACACACACACACACACACACATAATCCCACACACACACACACACACACAGAGTGTTGAGGGCTGTGAACACTCATAAATTGGGTTAATGTGCATGGAGGAATGGCTACCTTTTCATACGATCTCATTTCTAAAGTATACAATCTCTATCTGACGATTTCAGCTTAATATTACACCAATGACTCCAATGGTGTCTAAAATTCTGGTCCTCTTCAAATACAAATACAAACTCATGAGTTCAATGAATAGACCAACTCCTAGAAAGCATTTTTCATTAGCTGTAGACCATCACAGTTACAGTAGCAGTGAAAATACAGCATATGCAGGAGGAGGCTGAAAAGATGACTCTTTGTAGACTTCCATTTTCAACAGTAATGGCTTTGGTCTCTTCTAACTGATGGATTGCAGTAGCTAAAAATGGCCCAGGTATTGTGAGTAGGAAATGCATCTTCATGACTGTTGAATCTCACCTCATGTAACCTACAGCACATGCACAGCACAATGCTGAGGTGAACATCAGCCTGGCGTTTCTTCTTGAGGGCAGATCAGGTGACATTCAGTCGAAGAGGGGTACATGTCAGGCCTACTCAGCTAAGAAAACTTCTGGGACGGGTACACACACACACACACACACACACACACACACACAAATAAACACACACACACACTCACAAAAACCCACACACACACACATAAACCCACATACCCACACACACACACACACACAAACCCACATACAAATAAACACACACACACACACTTACATAAACCCACACAAACACACACACATAAACCCACATACACCCCCCCCACACACACACACACTCACACTCACATAAACACACACACACAAACACACACACATAAACCCACATACACCCCCCCCCACACACACACACACACACACACTCACATAAACCCACACACACACACATAAACCCACATACCCACACACACACAAACCCACATACACACACACACACACACACACACAAACCCACATACCCACACACACACACAAACCCACATACACACACACACACAAACCCACATACACACACACACACACACACACACACAAACCCACATACACACACACACACACACCATCTCTCTTCCCCCTTAAGACATGCAGGGGGGGGGGGGTGAATGCTGGGTGAGGCTCAGAGGATGGGGAGCGGGCTCTTGTGCAGCTACAGCAGGGCTACAGTACGGAGGCCCTCAGGCCATCAGGCCTGGGGAAACAACACAGACCTCCATCTGAGCCCGAGCGAAGGCCTGAGGCTGAGGGAACTGCTTGAAGCTGACCCAAACAACTATGTCCAGTCACACCCGAGAACGAATCAATACAGCCAGAAACAACGAACAAACAAGTGATCTAAGTGAAGTCCACAATAGGACTATGAAGCTGCAAATGTGTTCTGTTTCGATTTCACCCCCCCTGCTCAACAGTTGAGGGGAATTTAAGGAACATTAAGGTTGTGCAAGAGAGAAGAGATGGACGTACTTCATCTAGCTAGAGTGAGACTTTGTTTTCACCTCAGCGAAGGAACCAATCACAGAACGGAGGGGGGGCAGCAAGACGATGACGACACACCGAAGCGGTTATGAGCTACGTACAGACGCATTTGATAGACATTCGTAGCGCCCAATAAACGGCTCTGGGCATTCGTAAACCACGTTTCAAATATGAGAAAATGAATGTTGTGTAGTTCCCAGACCGGTTTGGCGTTAGCCAGGCTATGGGTAGAGAGGGAGCGCTTCAACCATGTTCAACACTCAAGGGTTGAATCGTCAGGCGCTTTTATGTACTGTAACTGGCCATCTGCTGTCAGTATTCTGTGCCGTGAACCAGTGCAGACAATCACAAGGATCTACTGGCTTAAGCGCAGAAATAAGTAATTCTTGGACATAGCAATGTGATTGTTCAGCCTTTAGAGCCAGTAATACACTACAGAAAAAAATGGCAAGATATTACACAAATGACAGCTATACACGCTACGCAAGAAAAATGCAAAACAAGACAAGGAGAGAGGAGAAACTGTGTCAACATGATACAGTATGTTTTTAGCCTAATTTATGTTGCCTAATTTCCGCACAATGCCATTTTGATTATCTCTCAAATATTACTGCACATTTCTGACTGGAATTTGTTTGCATTGTTCAGTGAAACTGTTGACAGCCATGCTGGAGAAGTGATGACAGTGTAATGGAACTCTTGATGAGGAATTAAGGATTTTTAGGCTTGACTGCTGGGCTTGTCAGACACACACAAAAACACACACACACACACACACACACACACACACACACACACACACACACACACACACACACACACACACACACACACAATCATCATCATCTGCAGTTTTTGCTTTTGATGGAATCCACAGTTCGAACACAACTTCATCTCCTCAGCGATCTCATTTCAGCTCCTGATTCAAGTAAATGGATCCTTTTCACGGTCATAACATGATTAGGGATAAAGCAAGTGGACCTCTTTGCCCAATGAAACATTGGTCGCAAGGCTCAAAGGGCTGTTGGGCGGCAGTCCATTATAAAAGTGTGAGTGGGTGGGACTGGGTGAGTGAGTGGGTGGGGGCAGCCGTGGCCTACTGGTTATATATATATATATATAGTATATATATACTCTTTTGATCCCGTGAGGGAAATTTGGTCTCTGCATTTATCCCAATCCGTGAATTAGTGAAACACACTCCGCACACACTAGTCCCGGTGCAGTGAGCTGCCTGCAACAACAGCGGCGCTCGGGGAGCAGTGAGGGGTAAGGTGCCTTGCTCAAGGGCACTTCAGCCGTGCCTAATGGTCGGGGTTCAAAGGCCACGACTGCCCGTTAGCGCTTCGGACTAGTGTGTGGATTAGTGTGTGCTTCACCTCACTGTGTGTTCACTGTGTGCTGAGTGTGTTTCATTAATTCACGGATTGGGATAAATGCAGACACCAAATTTCCCTCACGGGATCAAAAGAGTATATATACTTATATATACTATACTTATACTTACAGATAGAAGGATTACATGAGAGATTGCAATACATCCAACACCAAGAGACATAACAAACATTTGAATGTTTAAAACACCAAGAGACACAACTGTTTGAAAAACAGCTTCTGTACTACCAAAAGGTCACTGAGCTTGCTGACATATTAAAGACACAGTAAACTACAGATGTAGCTCATATATTTAGCATATCATTTGTGTTTGCTCAGTGGCTTCTAAATTCATTGACAGGCGGGGGACAAGACGCCTTTTGTTGCTTCACGATCAGCTGGCTGTGTTGAGTGATGCAGGGCTGCTGAAGGATGCTTGTAAAAAACGGTCGAGCAGTAAAATGTGTCCAGACTTTTTGTCTCATTACTCTTAAGATTGATTTCTGTCCTCCAGTGTAATGTGATTAAAACTGTAGGTCAGTCACTGACACGTGAATATAATCTCATGACAGATGATGTGTGGGCTACACCCCCATTAGATGACAGAGGAGAAACTCTGACTGCCAACAGGATATGGTGGAAAGGGGTGGGTGGGACTGACTACTGGGAATGGGACCTTCACTGCAGTCAGTGAGCACCAAGCGGAGACTACGTCATGTCAGGACAACTCCTGGGACGGATTAAGATTTATTAATGGTTATGACAGCGCAGCAGGTCTGTGCCTGAATGGATGTGTCCTAATATACTGCAGCGATGCGAAGGAAGAGAGGTATGCTTCTGCAGCAGGTAGTGGACAAGGACCGCACTGCATGCTGGGATGCATAATTCTATAGTCCAAATGAGCAAAAGGTAAAAAGAAAGGTGGAGAGTATGTTTGTTTGCTGTAGCCTACATGTTGAAACAGCACGGTTTAATCGCACACATCAAAAAATAATACAGGTGCAGGATCGAAGATACGGTTCCCCCCCCCCCCCCCCCCACACCCACCCCCAGGCACCGGGCATTCCAAGTCACGGCTCTAAACGCCCAGCCCTGGCCTAGCCTTTGTGCAGATGGCCGACAGCCATATTGTTTAGTCGTGGCCAAATGGGCCCCAGCAAATGCTTATTGAGGGTCTCTCTGAAAAAGATGGAGACGAGGACACATATATTTTCACCACCCTTCTAGACATGGGAAGTTATGGATGGCATCAAAAGACCATGTCTGTTTATGGTCTTTAATGTTTGTTTATGTTTCCCCATTTGGAAAATCTCTAAATATGGCTATGCAGAGGTGGAGGTATAAGCATATTTGGCAAAGCTAACTGTAGCACAGCAAAGGCTGTAGCTAACTTGCATAATCTAGAATACTCACTCAATACAGAGGGGTCTACAGAAACAGACCCACACACATACAAACATCTGTACTGTATGTGTGCATGCATTAACACACACACACACACACACGCACGCACGCACGCACGCACGCACGCACGCACGCACGCACGCACGCACGCACGCACGCACAAATCCTTTCCCTTCTCATACCCAAAATGCTCTTCTGTAATTCATAACCCTTCCATGTTTCTGTGCTCCCTGTGTCAGTTTTGTGTGTGGTCCTCTGGCCAGCCGCGACTACAGTGTCTCTGGCGGGCCCGAGCCTGAGCTCGTCTCTCTGACACGCCGCTGCCACGCGCCACGTCCGCCGCCGCAACCAGACACTGCGCTGGACGCCCGCCAGCTGTGAAAAGGCCGCCTGTGCTTGGAATGCCCTGGGTGACAACTTCTCCGATCGTGATGGGCGACAGATAAATGCGATTTTCCGCCCCGGTGAGCGAGCGGCAGTTTATTTTCCGGAGCAGAGCAAGGGAGGTGTGTGTGTGTGTGTGTGTGAGAGTGTGTGTGTGTGTGTGTGAGAGAGAGTGTGAGTGTTTGAGTGAGTGAGATTGTGTGTGTGTGTGTGTGTGTGTGTGTGTATGTGTGAGAGAGAGAGTGTGAGAGAGAGAGTGAGTGTGTGTGTGTGTATGTCAGAGAGAGAGTGTGAGAGTGTGAGAGAGAGTGTGTGTGTGTGTATGTCAGAGAGAGAGAGAGAGTGTGAGAGAGAGTGGGTGTGTGTGTGTGTGTGTGTGTGTGTGTGTGTGTGTGTGTGTGTGAGAGAGAGAGAGAGAGTGTGAGAGAGAGTGGGTGTGTGTGTGTGTGTGTGTGTATGTGAGAGAGAGAGAGAGAGAGAGAGAGAGAGAGAGTGAGTGTGTGTGTGTGTGTGTGTGTGTGTGTGTGTGTGTGTATGTGTGAGAGAGAGAGTGTGAGAGAGAGAGTGGGTGTGTGTGTGTGTGTGTGAGTGAGAGTGTGTGTGTGTGTATGTCAGAGAGAGAGAGAGAGTGTGAGAGTGTGAGAGAGAGTGTGTGTGTGTGTATGTCAGAGAGAGAGAGAGAGAGTGTAAGAGTGTGAGAGAGAGTGGGTGTGTGTAAGTGTGTGTGTGTGTGTGTGTGTGTGTGTGTATGTGAGAGAGAGAGAGAGAGAGAGAGAGAGAGAGAGAGAGTGTGAGAGTGTGAGAGAGAGAGTGAGTGTGTGTGTGTGTGTGTGTGTGTGTGATTAGGTTATGTACAGTATGTGAGCTGAACTAAAAATGTTGGAAGGAGGAGGGGGTTTGAGTGGAAATGCAGTCATTCAGGGGCACCGCAGGTAGCTCGCAGAGTTGGAACATAAAACAGCTGGTGGTCAAGAAACTGGCTAGTTTCTATGGGTGCACACGCCGACTGTGAGACTAAAATATTGATGTCCATTAACAAATAATGCATAAATATAGGGCCCTTCTCTTTTTTACATGGCATTTCTTAATCTTAATCTAACATGGAAAATCTTAATCTTTTTGGAATTTTAAGTTAATTTCCATTCCAAGAAAATAAAAATTGTAACCAGTTTTAATCCTGTTGTGGACAATTAGGTTTAAGTACTTACAACTACTACCAACAATTGTTGTAACTGTTTATAAATGTTATGCTATGTAAAAGCACAATGTTATGCTAGTCAATTAAATTTGATGAGAATAATTCAAACACAAGCCTCTGCAAAAACCCAGCAGCACAAAGACGGTATCAATGCTGGGCATTATTTCAAATAATGGTGGAACAAAGAAGACCTATTCATAGAAAATGAAAACAGATAATACTTTCAGATTACTACCCTAAACAAAACTCAGGGTGCCAGTCTTACCTGAAAAAATTTAAATCTTGGTCTGGCTGCTCAATGTGCTGTCACTCTAGATAATTCAAAAAGACAAAAAAACTGACTATTTCATGCAAATATAGATCAATAAACAAATACACAGTGAAGGGATTAACGTACCAGTGATGTATATCGAAGGAAAACCAATTTCACACACACACACACACACACACACACACACACACACAATATAAAAGACTGAGCTTATTGGCCTTCGTATCAGAGGGAAGAGAGAACCCTTGTTGCTAAGAGACTGTCTGTCATGTTCAACTGCGGCCAGCTTTTCTGATTGGACTAAAGGGTGCGAGTTCAGCCCGCCCATTAATCTTCGCCCAACAGTCCAAACACCCTCTCCCAAATTGATTAGCTTCCCCCCGCTAGCGCTAGCCCTTGTCTGTCGATCCCCTCCGGCACCCACTTGAGTGGCTTTACTGTCATTCATGAAGACACCAGAGATAAGGATTTAGGCAGTAGCCCTAGTACTAATCCCACACAGTACAAATGAGTGAAAACCCATCAATAGACTGCCTGAATAACTGCCAATAATATTTGAAGCACATACTGTAGTTACTACTGTAGTTGACCTACACATGCCAAATACAGCATCTTATCTTGGACTCCAGTGACAATAATATAGTCTTTATCATCCCATGATGCTAGGGGTGGGACAAAATATCGATACTGCAATATATTGTACTACTTCACTACTTTGTGCATCCTTGAAGTGGCACTTAGCAAATGAATGAGGGTGATCCTATACACACGGTTAAAAAGGCACAAAGCTAAAATTCTATGCACTTTGTAGTACATAACGTTTGGATAGATAGATAGATAGATAGATACTTTATTGATCCCCAGGGGAAATTCAAGGTCTCAGCAACATACAGACAACACAAACACATTCTTTAACAGCAGAAAGAGTAATTAAAGTATATAATATAAAAACACAACTAAGCAATAAGGACAGTAGAAGATAAAGAATATGCTAAATATACTAAAATACAAATTATACTAACTAACACTTAATCTAAATCAATTCTAAAAACAGTATCCACATAGTGGTGATTAATCAATCAGAAGCGCTTGCAATGACTGAGGCAGGGACTGAGCCTGTGATTCTCTGTGCATAGTAAGGTATGGTAAGGTGCTCTAAGATGCTCTGTGTGAATGAGTGTCATGGTGGTAGAGCAATGGTGATAGTGGTCATGGTGATAGTGCAAATGAGTAAGTGCAACAGTACAACAATGCAGAAATAAAGTAAAGTAAAGTCTATATATCTATATATTTAACTATTTAAAGAAAATGTATAAGTGTGGCCACAGTTCGGCTGTGGCATGGAGGGGGGGGGCTTATGCATATGTGCTAATGTGCTAATATAGCACGCAAACAGTGAGGCATAAAGACAGTGGTAAAAGTGGCTAGTGGACAGACAGTATCCAAACATGGAGGGGGTGAAGAGGCAGACAGACTATGCAGAGAAGTCTATCTCTCCTCTTCCCTTAAGTGAGGCATTGAACAGTTCAATGGCCCTGGGGACAAATGACTTTCTCAGTCTGTCAGTTGTGCAAGGCAGTGAGCGAAGTCTCCAGCTGATCAGGCTCTTCTGCTTAACAATAGTGCTGTGGAGTGGGTGACACTCATTGTCCAAGATGTTGATCAGTTTGTTCAGGGTCCTTTTGTCAGATAGTGAAGTGATGCACTCCAGTTCAGCTCCCACTACAGAGCCAGCTTTCCTTACCAGCCTGTCAATTCGCCCCGCATCCTTCTTCCTTGTGCTTCCTCCCCAACATACTACTGCATAGAAGAGGACGCTGGCCACAACAGACTGGTAGAACATCCTGAGGAGCTTACTGCACACATTGAAGGACCGCAGCCTCCTCAGGAAGTACAGCCTGCTCTGCCCTTTCTTGTAGAGTGCATCAGTGTTGGCTGACCAGTCCAGTTTATTGTCCAGGTGGAGACCCAGATACTTGTAGGTGCTAACCACCTCCACATTGACCCCATCAATGTGGACTGGTAGCAGAGTGGGCTTAGACCTGCGGAAATTTACCACCATCTCCTTGGTCTTTGAAGTGTTAAATTGAAGATGATTGAGTTTGCACCATTGCACAAAGTCCTCCACCAGGCTCCTGTACTCCTCCTCCTGCCCGTTCCTGATACACCCCACAATTGCAGTATCATCAGAAAACTTCTGCATGTGGCATGACTCGGTGTTGTAGCAGAAGTCAGATGTGTACAGGGTGAACAGGACTGGAGAGAGCACAGTTCCCTGTGGCGCTCCGGTGCTGTAGATCACAGTGTCAGAGAGACAGTTCTTCAGTCTGACGAACTGTGGTCGTTCGGTCAGGTAATCTGTAATCCAGGTTACAAGGTGAGCATCCACACCAATCTGCAAGGGCTTGTCACCCAATCTGAGGGGCTGGATGGTGTTAAAAGCACTTGAGAAATCAAAGAACATGATTCTCACAGCACTTTTCCCCTTGTCTAGGTGGGAATGTGTCCTGTGTAGAAGATAAGTGATGGCATCGTCCACGCCCACTTTCTCCTGGTATGCAAACTGTAGCGGGTCTAGTGCATGGCGTACCTGGGGTCTGAGCATACCTAAGACCAATCGCTCCATTGTCTTCATCACATGTGATGTAAGAGCGACAGGTCTGTAGTCATTAAGCTCACTAGGGTGTGGCTTCTTAGGGACAGGGGTAAGACATGATGTCTTCAACAGTGAACAACAATGTCCATGCAGAAGTTCAGTTAGTCAGTTGTGCACTGTGTGACCTCCTCTAAGTCCTCTCCATTCTGTAACACACTCCAGTCAGTACACTCGAAGCAGTCTCTCAGAGCATCATCCACTTCGGGTGTCCACTTCCTGAAAGTGCGTGTGGCAACTGGTAGCCTCTGTACTTTGGGCTTGTACATTGGCTGGAGATGAATGAGGTTGTGGTCTGACTTTCCCAGTGGGGGGAGGGGGTTTGCACTGTATGCATCCCTCACGTTTGCATACATGAGGTCTATTGTCCTGTTTTTCCTTGTAGGGCAGTCAACATACTGGTAAAAATTTGTGAGTGTGGAATCCAGTGTTATGTGATTGAAGTCGCCAGAGATCACAAAAAAGGCGTCAGTGAGTTGGGTTTGAAGCCTTGCGATTGTGGAGTGGATGACTTCACACGCTGTATCCGGGAGAGCTCGAGGTGGAACGTTTGTACACTGTTTAAATTTAGTTGTGAAATACATAATTCCAGCCTTTTCCACCTTTTGTTCTTCTTTATTTACAGAGATATCGTGATTCAAAGATGAATCTTTTGCAATGTACTAAGTATTGCAGAATCGCTGTATTGTGATATGATGGTTATCTTAAGTATCGTGACAGCATCGATTTGTGAGTTACTCTGTGATTCCCAGTCCTGTCCCTTGCGTTATGAAAAAGTCATTTTTGGAGGCTTTTTAAATGCTGAAAGCCAATCTGCACTCAATCCACTCTGTAGTGCTTTATGGACTCTATGGATTTTTTTTTTGTGTGTTTGTTTTTGGATATATTGTAACAGCACTCCATCTCCCACAGAAAACAGTTGCTATAGGTTTCACAAGCAACCGTCTACTGGAGAGAAAAAAAATCGAATCAATCAATTCAGAAAGCTCGGAATTTCATCCCTCTTTTGACAGCAGAGGAATAAAGAGGAAAGACAAGAAAAGAGGGCCTGTCGTTGAGGGGCTCCTGCTCTCGAAGACTCTTTGCAGGCTCAGACCCCCTCCTGGCTGCTGGGACAGGCCACATCTATCAGCTGCACAGCAGAGTCACTGGGTTTAGGACTGGCTCTGCTCTTACGTATGAATGAGACTCACCATAGTGGCACTTCCTGCAAATGTGGAACCTATTGTGCTCGGCTGCCAATACGGCCATTGCGGCTCTCTCCGCTGTAGGAGTTCTCGCACTAGCACGCTGTTGTTTAGGAGACACTGTTATCGGCTCATTTGTACAGCAAAGCGAGTACAAATTTTGGTCAATTTATTTTGCCATTTTTTACAATGATTTACAAAAAACCCTCTTTAATGTCAAAGTGAAAGCAGATTTCTACAAAGTAATGTTAATTATCTGCCTAGAGCAGGCCGTCCCCACAATCTGAGTGACCGCTCAAGGAGAATACAGGTGGGGGAAGCCACCACGGCACCTATGACAACCTCTGAAGGAGTTAAAAGTGTCAGCAGCTGAGATGGGAGAAACTCTGCATACAGCAACTATTGTCTAAGTTCGTCACCAGTCAAACCTGAGTGGCAAAGCTCACACTAAAGTTCGTCCCAAAGACATGTGGGAGACTCCAAGGTCAAATGGAAGAAAGCTCTTTTGTCTGAAATTGAGCTTTTTGGCCATCAAATTAGATGCTATGTTTGGTGGACACCAAACACTGAACATCCCCACAAACCCACCATCCCTAATTTGAAACATGGTTGTGGTAGCATCATGCTGTGGGGATGCTTCTCGACAGCTGGCCCTGGAGGGCTTGTAGAAGTAAAGGTAAAATGAATTCATCAAAATATAAATCCTGGAGGACAATCTGAATCAGTGTGCAAGAGAACTATGACTTGATTTACTTTCCATCAAGACAATGAGCCGAAGCATACAGCGAAAACTACACAAACAATATTTAAAGACAACAAGGTGAATGTTCTGGAGTAGCCGAGTCAAAGCCCAGACCTTCATCTAGAAAATCTGTGGCTGGACACCCGATCCCTTTCCAACATGACAGAGCTTGAGCAGTTTTGAAAAAATGGGGTAAAATTGTAGTATCCAGATGCAAGCCTAATTGAGACCTATCCACGCAGACTCCATGCTTTAATTGCGGCCAAAGGAGCAGCTACTAAATGCTGACTTAAAGGGGGTGAATATTTATGCAATCGCTTATTTTGCATTATATAATTTAATTGATGAACATTACTTTGTAGAATGTAATGCTTTCACTTAGACATTAAAGAGGGTTTTTTTTTTATTATTATTGTTAACAAGGCCAAATTTCAATAAAAGGGGAAATATCACAGGGGGGTGAATACTTTTTATAGACACTGTATATGATGAACCTTCTTTACAGCTTGCTAGGAAGAATCCATCAATCATTCAATCAATCAATCAATCCATCAATCGTTTAATCAATCCATCATTATTTATTTACTGTTAATGTTTTTCAATGAAAGCAACTGCAGGTCAAGTAAGAGGGCTTCTTTTGTTTTCTGCCTGACCAAGGCAGATGTGAGGCGTGCACATTCATTGATGAAGTAATTGTCTGCTGAAGCACTGCTTTCATACGAATGACAAGAAAAGGTACAAAGGCTGAGTATCTTTTTAGGATGCTAATTCGATTCAAATAGTTTGGCGCATCGTTGAGTTTCTGGGTAAATCAATAAAGGATTCTTGGAAGTGTGACACTGTCAATTGATCTAGTACCAGCACAAGGCCTTCAAACAGAAGAGCTCTGCTAGCAGGGTGAGTCTCAAAGCGCTTTCAGATATAACCTCCGGAGTATATGAGGAGGTTTGTCAAACGGAGGTCCTACCCTTCGGATGATTCAGATATGATGCTAAACTGCGGACCTAATACTGACCTTACACGGACGTATGTGTGAACGACATACACGCACATTACAGAATCTCCGTGTGGTTGTCGAGTGAGGGGTGGGGGCTTGTAGAGTTCACAAGATGCTGAGACATGACGCAGATTATATGCGGCCGCTGCCTGTCACAGCTGCTACAAAATATAGCCTATCATTATGTAGGCTAAAGAAGAAGAAATCTATTGTGCAAAGGCTAATACTTGAAGTAGGCTAGTCACGTAAGTGGGCACTTGAAATTGACCTAGCCTACAGTATTTGTATGTGTGCTTCAAATAAACACATTTATCTGTTTTCAACGTTATGTACCAGAATTAGCTAGGCTATAGAACCCCAAATCTGGTTTGCGTTGGAGAGAGAGAGCATGCACAAACTTTATGGTAGGCTACCAGCCAATTCAGTAGGCTAACTCAAGACTTCAAGATCATACAACGTTTTTAAGCAACAAACAAAATACTAACATTAATAACAGTGAAGTTGTTCGTTTTTTCATGGTTTATTTTTTCCAAAAGCATCCTCTCCCCATGTGTAGCATTTACGTAAGGAGCTTGGAACAAAGTTGGGTTTTCTTCGTTTTCATTTTCTCTAGGCATATATGCTCAGCAAATATCAGCGAGCTCAGCAGGTCATGAAGGCTATCAATGAACAGAAAACCGTGTTGGCTAACAATTTATTAAATACTCCTGTTATTGTCGTCAACGACGTCGCTATAGGCTACTGCCTTTTCAGCGCCTTCTGCTTATGATGATTCAGTCTTCTGAATTCGTTTCTCCTTGCCATGCAGTTGTAGCCTAACGTGTCTCTAACGTTCCCTTCAGGTGTTCTATCAAAATGTTGTATGCCCTCATGGACAGTAGCTCCGTGATGTCTGCATCTTTCCAGGTTGGAGATTTTCTGGACAGCACTATGCCACTCCATCATAACACTGGCATTTAAGTCAGATCTAA
This sequence comes from Alosa pseudoharengus, assembly GCF_046254945.1. Classification (NCBI taxonomy): domain Eukaryota; kingdom Metazoa; phylum Chordata; class Actinopteri; order Clupeiformes; family Clupeidae; genus Alosa; species Alosa pseudoharengus. Next base: position 29,755,170 of record NW_027468859.1, on the reverse strand, counting down.
CCACATGGACGCATGAAAGAAACGTCACCAACACGCCCTCTCACTAGGTGTGATTTTAACCGAATGTTCTACTCCTCGTTCAGACACAGCACATTTACATAATGTCCGGAGGAAATACTAGGTCGGGGGTAGTATAAACACCGGGTGAATTCGGACTTCCATATGACCGGTTATGTCGTTCAGATATACGGCCCCACCGTTTAACATCGGCAGAACCTCCGGTCTTACACGTATGTCTGAAAGCGCTTTCAGTGAAGCTCTCCAATCTCCCATTAACACTAACAGAAATGTGTCAACAGTGTCTCTTTTTCTTGAGAATTACGAGAAAGCTTCCCAGCCACAGCTGTGAGTCTAAACAAATACTGTAGCTTGTACCGTTGCTCTTTGATGCCTAACTTTACTTATTCCCAAGTGTTTGTCTACCACTCTGTTTTTTTTCTGTGGTACTTTACAGTCAGACAACCAACAGATACCCACCCCAGATGTCTTTTCAACCCTCAAGCCAAGAACTCCAATTTAGGGTTTTTTGGTGTTGCACTGGAACAAATTCGGCGGTGCATGGTTGAGAACATTTGAGAGTCTTACTCAAAGCCAACCTCTCTACCCCGGCAAGTTGAGGAACTAGGAGATCGCCACAAAAGAACAGAGCTCTTCAGACGCATCTTCACTGATCATCTATGCCATTGATCTCAGAGAAAAACACTCTAGGCCCACCACTCATCGGCCCCAGACAAAACATCTGGCAGCATCTGTATGCCTTCAGTTGACGTGTGAGCAGACTAAAGGAGCGGCCATCTCCGAGGATGATTAAATCGCTCGCAGACACTAAGTGCTCTCTACCAGCAATACATTACACACTTAATTATTTATCCTCGGAGAGAGGGCAGAGACTGGGTTGGGCTGGGCTGGGCTGGGTGTATGCTCGTGTATTAAGCACGCACAAAGAACAAGCCACTGCAGAAGTGTCCAGAGACTCCGCAGAGGAATAAACCTGATTCTATAGCCATGACTAGCCTGACTCTGTCTGCAGTCTGATTCTGAATTGGTTATGATGGGATATGATGAATATGAGTGGTTCGTTTAGAGTTCATTACCACATGAAAATGTGAATATTTCTCAGTTATCTGATATATCAGGAGGTTTACAACTATTCCAGCCCTCTAACTTTAGGGCCATGAAATTTAACTGTCACACGGATTCAGAAGTTAAACGCTGCTGATCAGAAGAGATTGAGGGAGAGGTTGGGATCGGAGTTCAGCTTTTCAGCCACAGAGAGAGGCTATCAATCTCATTATCTCGCCGCTAAGACCATTGAGCATGATCATAAAACTCTGTGGCTATGATCTCAGTACACTTAATACACGACTGCATTATAACCAGCACGCAGTCCAGTACTGCACATATGATGCTCTGTGTGAAATATGCCAGTTTCATTCTACAAGACTCTTTCCTCATCATCTCTGTTGTCTCTAATTACAATCATGGTAAAACTTCTCAACAAATAAAACACCAATCAACTAAATGAGGTTTGGCCTGGTTGCACAGGTGGAGAGGTGCATTCGATCTTCCTTTTTTCCATTTTAACAATTGACCAATCGATGGGGACCATAAGGCTGCTTTGTGAGGCTAATAAGTGAATTTGTATGGCTGCCACAGGCCTCCAATGCCTCTATGTAAATGTTTGCCAACAGATCCTGAACTGAGTGCCTCTTAGCTTTCCACAGCAGATGCAAAAGAGAGGAAGACGCACCCTTTTTCTCTATCCCCAGCACTGATCCAGGAGTCGTCTATATATAGTCTAGGCTGTAATGAAAAATGTACACATTGGTCAATGCCTCTAAGACAGAAACTCCACAGGGGGCTGTTAAATTAATTTGCATCTTCTCGCAAAAGACTCCGGCCAGCGAAATGCCAGCTGCTCCACATTACTTCAAAACAAAAAGGAATGAAACAGCAAAATGAACTCTCGAAAATGAACTCCGAATAGCCCTCATGGTAATAAAAGCACGCAAGGAAGAAATAACATCAGTAGAAACTACAATTTGAAAGGTTCTCTGAAATCCAGGATTGTTTGGAGCCCAGGACCAAAAACCCAACCTGACACTGTTAAAACTGGCACAATGATTTTCATTTGACCTCTTAAGTATATGTAACCACATGTGCAGCGTACCACTCCTGCCGGCACATATCAGACTTGAGCTTGAGTGGTGATCGCTCTCTGCAGGTCCGCCCGTGGGAGCGATGCGCTGGCTCCTTAAGTGATTGCTCCCACAGTGCTGAGACGGGCAGGGCACAGACAGCCCCTCCCCCTGAGCTCCCTTCTATTCCAGGAGCACAAGCTGGAGCCATCTGCTTCCAGCATGCCACGGGCAGCACAGCACAGGAGAACCAGCACGGCACAGCACAGCACAGCACGGCACGGCACGGCACAGCACAGCACGGCACGGCACGGCACGGCACGGCACGGCACGGCACAGCACGGCACAGCACAGAACAACGCAGGAGAACTAGCACAGCACAGGAGAACCAGCACAGCACAGCACAACACAACACAGCACAGCACAGCAGAACACAGCACAACACAGCACAGCACAGCACAGCACAGCACAGGAGAACCAGGGCAGCACAGCACAGCACAACACAGCACAGCGGTATAGCACAGAACAGAATAGCACAACACTACACAACACGGTACGGCGCGGTATAGCACAGAACAGAATAGCACGACACGACACAACACGGTACGGCGCGGTATATTACAGCACAGTACGGCACAGCATGAAACATTTCTTGCTACTTCCCTGCCTCAGAATGGATTTGAAAGGAATTATGGTAATCTATTCTTTAGTTATTATTATAATGATATTAAATATCAAACAATAAAACATTTTATATAATACTACTACTTAATTCCAAATGAGCTACCACAATCCAAAAATGATGAGGAATGGGCAGCAACACTGTAGCTGGGTCAAGTGTTGTAATTGGTGGCAGACAGTGTTTCTGTAGTGTGTATAATCAGAATCAGAATAAGCTTTATTGGCCAGGTTTGCGTAAACAAACAAGGAATTTGACTCCAGTTAATCTTTGCTCTCAAAGTACAACACTCACTTGACATATAAGAATAAAGAATAATAATAATAAAAAAAAACATTAAAAGAATAAAAAACAGAACAGTAAGAATAAAATGAAGGGCAGTAGAATATTAGCCTGGTCCTTACCGCCTGTGACTACGTTTCTCTTCGTCATACAGTCTGGAACAAAGTAATAATAATCTGTCTCCGTAATGGGCAGATGCTTATTTCGAGGTTTAAAATCATTGTAGTTCCCTTAACCAATCAGCAACGTTTGGTAATGACGTATGCTGCGCGCCGGATTTCAGGCTCTTACGCTTACCACTTCCGCTTCAGGCTCTGCTTCCAAGGGGGCGAGAGGGAGTTAAGTCTGTCACTCCCCGATGTGAGTCGCTACCGGATGTGAGTCGCGCATGCGTCACTTTGCTACTTTGCGACTACCTGTGCTGTTAGCCACAGAATAATGACATTAGCCTACACAGCAGTAATGTATTATTTAGCGTAAGGCATCACATTTTCACGGCATGATCTCTAATGTCAGTTCTAGATTAGAGGCTGAAGTAGCCTGCTAGCGAGAGACTTCTGTAATAGCAATAAAAATTGACCTACATAACGAAGTTTGTTCACTGCTGGCAAGTAAGTAAGCAATCAAGCACAACAAAGGCTGTCACTTGAATGGCGTTTGCTAACGTTATAGCAATCAAACAATCTTAGATAGCTAAAACGTTTTTGAAACAGAAAAGTGATTTATTTTATGGATTTCAGTCGGATCCCTTGGCGTTATGCCGTAAAACTTATCAATCTGAGCATGCGTGACTCACATCGGGTAGCGACTCACATCGGGGAGTGACAAAGTCATTTTCCGACGAATGACCGTCGCAGGAAGTTGCGTCATAACAAAGGGACGCCAGACCCTCTTGTAACAGCTGTACTCGGTGATACTGCACACGTTAAAGTAGTTCGAAAATAAGGCAGAAAAACGACAAGTTTCTTCATGCTGCTTCCTTATGTTGGAATATGCAAAAATGTACAAACAATCAAGAGGATGCTTTCTTGTATGTGATTTCTGCAACAGTGATACTGCAAACGTGTTGATAGCCTATTGTTGAGCCTATTTTTATGCTGTAGCCTAGTGTAAAGCATGTCACACTAGCCTAGCCTACAGAAAACGAATTGATGTGATATAATGATAACTTGTATGCCTACAATGGTTTATTAAACATCGTAGTCATTTATTTAGTCAGTCATCATGTTCATGTTAATGAATAGGAAGGACATCTAAACGATACCAACATTTAAATAAACCAACATTTCGCGCAATATCTGCCGTGAGTCCCTATGCGTGAGTCACGAGCTCCTCCCAGCTGACTGGCAGATCACGTGGACAGTCAGTCGCGATCGATTATTTAATAAATACATGTGAATAACGAATAATAATAAAAAGATTCTACCTAATGTGACTATTTTTTCCATGAACTGTAAAAGAAAACACGTTTTTTCCCACTGTATTCTCCATAAAGAGTAAAGTAAATTATGTACTTATTTCTGGAATTGACGTCACTTCCTGGACTCGTCTGAGGCTGGTCTAATGGGTCATTCGTCTCTATAAGACTTAACTCCTACTGAAGGGGGCAGGCGAACGTTCGGAGAGCGTAGACACTATGGCGGATCTGAGGCTAAATAGTAGACCAGTTCACCTAGCCATCCCCATTGAAGCCCATTCAATTTTGGCGACACTTTGACATCAAATAACGTTACAGCTGAAGCGTTTTAAGCCTTTATATGAGAGTAATACAACATTGTGTGATTGGCGTCATAACCTCGTAACTGACTTACAGACTGAGTAATAAACTTTTTTCCGAAATCAATGCTAAATTGACGTAATAAGCATACAGCCAGAGCGGGTGAAAGCGTCACACAGGAGCAAAATAACCGTATTCTCTGGATAAGAACGAAAGCATCGGAGCACAACATTTCAGCAAAGTTTTGATGGATTGACAGTAGCCTAGGCTATAAATGTGGCAAGTGCTGTTTATATTAAATCACATTTATCTACGAACAACTAGGACATTTAGAACAGTAATGTAGACATGGTGGTAACGAAGTAAGTGGCTACATACCCAATCTCTCGGTGCAGCTATCACAAGAGTTACACAAGTCAGACTACGTGCCTACGTGCCTACGTGCCTACGTTACATTTACGTCCCCTGAGCCTGCGCAGAAAGCCTCGTCGACCAACAGGAAACGGTTGAAATTTGCTTCACCCGCCTCGATTGACGTCTACGTGATGACTCTGTCCATATCTTTTACTGTCTATGTCTGCTTCCCACTTCTGCTTCTCAGTAGTAAACAGACCGCTGGCTAGTATGTAGGCTACCTGACCGCCAGGGCAGTCTCTTTGTAGTGGATATATCCCTAACTTGCGCCAGCCACAGACCGAGAGTTGTATACCAAAAGCGTCATGTCACCGAGATTATATCAGCTCTTGTCACACACCAGTTTTCCTCTTATCTCTTCTCGCCGCTTATCATACAATTGTTGTTCTACACAGCCCGGTGACTTCATCGGAGCTACGGAGCTTACTTCGTCCTACACGGCCTGTTCAGACTTCACTCTTGGATAAGTTTGATTGTACTGACAACCTACGTGTTATTTAACCTGGAGCTTGCTCAGTTAAACTAACAGTTGTTCGGAATAAAACAACGCAGCCTCACCTTGAGCCATGCTCGGTGACTGGCTAACGTTAGCTACTGTCTCCAAGCACGGTAGCCTCACCTGGAGCCCAGCTCAGCCACAGGCTAGCCTCTGTCAAACACAAACACGGAGCGGTTTACCTTGAGCCCAGCTCGGTAACCGCTAGTCCCAGTCAAGCATAATCACAGCAGCCTTGCCTTGAGCCCCGCTCGGTAACCGGCTAGCTCACGTCAAGACACACCGCCTCGCCTTGAGCCCCGCTCGGTAGGCTAGCTGGTAGCTAACATTCCATTCCTTAAGTAGGCCTATGCCGCATTGATTTTGTAAAGGTAATTTAAGAGTAGGGGGGAGAATAACGAGCGGCAAACGTTTATTTGAAAACATGAAAAGTAGTGATGCATGTAGTACACTTGTGCGTTTAGGTTTAGTTATCACCATCTGATAAATCAAACTTTTCCCAAAGCCAGTTGGAAGGAGAGCTACAACGTCCTTGCCATTTATAAAATTGACAAGACAAGCCTCTTGCTCCTGCTTTAATTGCGTGATGGCCTCGAGAGTTGCGGCAACTTCGCGGATAGAGTGGGTAAGTCCCGCCCCTTCCGTTTGCCTCCATGGGACCTATCTTTCAAAAAAATTTGAACGGCAGTCTATGGCGAAAAATAAATTATTTTCTGGTCCCGGTTGACTTGTGCCTTGAATTACCCATATGATGTTTGTCAATTTTAAAGACAATTTTTCATGTAAAGACATTTGCAGTTTGTTTCGTAACTATTGAATTACAACATTGTGAAAGATCGTAATTCCAACGACTACAAACCCATCAGTCGCGCTAGTGACGTTAGCTCATTCACAGCCACACTACATTGTACAAGCATACCAGCAACAGGTCTTAATTGGGTTTTCCTTGCCGAAGAAAATACCATGAGTCAGAGGATTAAACACATCAGGTAAGTTGTATTCGTCCATAGACTGTACATTACATACTGTTATCACCCGGAGAGAAGAAATACTCTTTTCTAATTGGCTGGCGGGTGGCCTTTAATTCTGAATAACAGGACACCGTTCCATATCAATGCTTATGAATGGTAACTATAACAACCATAGTAGGACGACGGTTGCAGCGCTCTAGAATCTTTGGTTGCAGGCTTCCCAACAATGGAATCAACTGTAAACAAGCTAACTGTCCATGCTAAAGTTGTACAACAAGCTGAACTAGTGAGCTTCTTTTTAAACAGAACCGCATGTTTACAGTGTTTACAGTGGCAACCGGATGATAAGCGGGATAACGGCCTTCGAGGTGTGTCCAGTTATACGGAATTAATGGACTTGGGCGGAGGCAACTTTTTTTTGCCCCTCGCCCTCGTCCATTAATTCCGTATAACAGGACACCTCGGCGGCCGTTATCCCTTAATAACAGCTCTTATCGTTTCATTACGTTGGTGACGTACATCGTTCGAGACTAGAGATGTAGTCCACTGAGTGGATTCGCACAAAACCAACATAACTTTTGAAGTCTATCGAACAACAGTACTTTCTTGACGTGAAAAATTATCTTTTAAATTCACACACATCATATGTGAAATTCGTGGCACAATTCAAACTGGACCAAAAAATAATTGTTATCTCTCCATTAACTCCTCTTCATAATTTTTTGAAAGATAGGTCCCATGGACCGAAAGTAGAAGGGGCGGGACTTCGCCACTCTATAGCTTCTAGCGTCTCTTCCTCCGTCGCCATTGTTGCTGTGCTGTTGAACTACAAGCTTCGCTGGACTACAAGCAACTCGGCAGGCAAGTTCCGCGTCATCACTCAACTGTTCGCTGATTGGCGCGGCCGCACGCGAGCCGTATACTGTAGGTTGGGCCAGACTACGTGCGAGGCTGAAATCAAATTTTGGCCGGAAGTATGTATGATGGTAACACCAGGCTAGTAGAATATGGCTATAAATGAGAAAGGAGAGAATCTCCCAAAATTGTAACTTTGACTGTCAACCCCAGCCTTCAAAGCCACGATCTACCCTCATGACTGAAGTCACTGGGCAATAATGAGCTGTGTGAGCAGACACTTAATGTAACACACGCCCAATGAGCTTGGAACTGATTACAGGCCAGTGTGTGCAGCCACCATAGGAACACATCTGTTACACAGAAAGGTCAGGGCCTGTGCACCACGCTGACTGCCACATTCACAGGCAAATGAAGATGACAAACACACAGTTCAGGGGTCAACTTAGCCAGCAATGACACACAGGGAATAGAAAGGCAATAGTCAAAGAAAGAATAGTTTAAAAAGTAAAGAATAAAAAATAAAACATAAAACACACAAGGTGATAGTACATAATAGCATAAAATGGCAATAGTTTAAATGACTTATGACTTCCACCATCCCTTAGTCTGACAGGCTTGATGGTAATTTGGTCCAAACTCAAAAAGCAAAACTTTGAAAGGATAAATTGTTCATGTAGGAATTTGCATGCTATTCTGACAACGCTTGCTATCTGGTCACCAACAGTACTTCAGCAATCTTACACAGACGGGTAAAAGCCCCTTACAAGTTTCCTCTGGCTCATCTCCGGATGGACTATAGGATAAATTGGATAAATGGTGTCCTCCTCTGAGGGCTAAATGCTACTCATTCTAGAGGGGCAGAGGAGCATCCTTAAATCTCTGCAAGGACTAGAGTCCCACGCCCTTTGCTGGGGTATCAAACAGGAAGTGGTGTAAGTCAGACTGGAGCCAACCTTTTCCCTTTAAACAGATGCCAAGATTTTAATCTGAAGACTTGATGGCAAGGCTACATATCGAAGAGGCACCGCAGAAACACCGCTGGAGTTCAGATCCCGAGCCAGCTGTGTCTGTGTCTATGCTCTGTCCTTTTATGTAGTGCTGTGTCTCCACATTCAAATGTCTATTTGTGTTTTCCAAGCAGCATGATGTGATGTCATTCTCCAAGCCGTCACACACACTCACCACTCACACATAGACAGGAAAACAAACACACAGAAATACTGACCCCCACGTACCCCCACAAACACACACACACACACACAGACACACACACACACACCACAATCAGACACTATTTTATATTATCTAAAGTGACTTGTGAATGAGGATGAGGATTAACATCCAAGCTACATCACAAAGGAGACCTTAGGTAAGAATTAATACTACTACAATAAACACTACAGGACGATGAGAGCTGAAGACACTCAGCATAAGACATACAGAAGCAACACAAAGGCTGATATATGGTTGCTACAGTGGAGACGCTGGCCTCTGTTGACTGGTTCACACAGGAGTGCCGAATTTTCCGTGTCAATACCAAACCACTTCTCAGAGCCAGGGACCCCCTGTTATGGAGCTCCTTACGAAATAAGCTCACACTGGGCAACATTTAGGGATGTAACGATTACCGGTATAATGGTAAACCGCGATAAAAATGTTGACGATAACAATTACCGTTTTCATTTCAAATATCATGATTATCACGGTTGATTACCGCGGTGTGGAAACCATGTGTTTAATCCTTCCCAGCTTATCCAAGCCTGCTTTTGACATACAGTAGGCCTGGTACAATGAAACAAAACTGGCACCCTACTGATTCTGTTGTTTAATTGATGGTTTTAACTACGATTCGGATTAGGCTACACCTGATTTTAAAAGGCGGACTCTGCGTCTTTTTATGTTCACGTCCACATTAAATCCATTCCACTCACGTTATCAGGAGAATACAGTAGCCTAAAGTTTTATTTTGAACGCTCACTTTGGTCTCACTCATTGCATTCAAATAACAGAAATAGCAAACTCCAAGTTATGGTAGGGTAAGTTAAGCTATAAGCACATAACCAATTAAACATGAAGAAAAAAGTGTATGGGACATTCTTTGAAACTATTTCAGCTTGTGTAGGCCTATCAGTGTTTTCTGAACATATTGAACACACTTTTAGAAATACCGTGATAATACCGAAAACCGTGATAATTTTGGTCACTATAACCGTGAGGTTAAATTTTCATACCGTTACATCCCTAGCAACATTAAACACTTCATATACATTTTCATTACGAAACCCACACATGCAGCATCAGTGGTACAAGAGGCAACAGGCTAGACAAAACTTGACTTGATTTGATTTGACAAGACTTGGTTCAGGTATGCTTTAAAAAAAAACCTCTATGTCCTACACCAAAATGTCTTGTTTGTCTTTACGTTGACAGATGACCAATGTCACGGCTTCGGTTATGGCTATGATATTTAGCAGACGCTTTTGTCCACAGCAAAGTTAGAAATGCTGTTCTGTCATTCATTTCAACATGATAGTTTATTTTTACATTTCTAGTGAGATTGAGTAGTTGGATCGAACCAGTCAGGCCAAATCCATGCTGACCCTAAAACAACAAACAAGGCTGTGGAAAGACACAAAGCTGTGGAAAGACACCTCCTGATGCCAAGATGCTCTACATGAAAAGAAGTTAAAGTCATTCTAAATCACTGTCAAAGGGGCCATCAGAGGATATCTGGTGACCTAAACCAGGCCAGGTCACCAAACACTAAACACGGTCACTTACAGCAGCTTAACTTTAAAAAGCCATTCAGGACACTTTCACTTCCCCCCTTTCTGTCTCTATCACACACACACACACACACACACACACACGGAGACACACACACACACACAGAAAGGACCTGAAGCTTGGGACCTGTAACTAGAACCCAGTGGCTCTGAGAGAGACAGTAGCCTTCAACTCAAGCCACAGGCTCCAGTTACAGCTCCACTCGTCTGTCGGTTCAGTCTACCTGACTTATTCATCCGGGGCTTCGCTTGCCAGGCCTGGATGAGACATTCGGCAGCGCTGTGGATCAGTTGTAGTCAGTAGGCCTATCGCATGACACTTAATGTGAGTCATGGGGGAAATTATATTACAGCGAATGCTTATTTTACATGGGAGATTACGATGAAAGCTGAGATGCAGACGGCGTTGAAATCAGGTGTAACACACAATGTTTAGCATAAGCTATGCTATACAAAAAACCTGGTAGTTCTCATGCTGAACATTCACAATAAGACAGGTCAACATCATATCTTGCATAAACTGAGGCAAACAAACTCTTGGTGCCACTGTACTGTACTTCACATGGACACACCAATGACCAGAGGCAACATAACCATCAGCTATTAACTGCACACAGGATGAATGCAATTACAACTGGTAATACGTTTTGCTGATTAATTCTGAACCTGAATTATCATATTATGACTGGGAGGCAATCAGAAGGAGGTTGATCTTGCCAGTAATGGGCAGCCTTCCCATTCCTGAGATGGCCTGAGGCGTGACCCTCAGGGAGAGCCTCCATCCTCACGTTTGTTCATTATAGCACTTAGAGTCAAGGTTGAATCTCCAAGGTTTTATGCATTATTGCAAGGAAGACAAAAGAGTGAAAGCTGCTCAAGGACAAGGACAGGTGGTAAAATTGACCATACTCATACAGGCTTCTGTCTCCCTGTCTGATAGCAATGAATGCACCTCACCTACTTTGATGAGGCTTTTTTATGACAAGAGGTAAGCTTCTAAGGGGAAAAGCAGAGAATGCTTTCTCTACCCCTCAGACACACTCAAATGCATACGCCGCCAGCCAATATCGGTACATGAACACAGAAAGGCCAGAATACTTGAGTTGTCCATTTCACCAGAAACATGGAATCACTGCAGGTCTGGCCTTGCAATTGTGTTGCCTTTATTTTTCTAAGCCATGCTGTCGACAGGGGTTCGTTCTGTTTATGTTCCTGCTATTCAGACGCTTTTAGCTACATTGGACGAGATTACATCATGAGGAGTGATCTGCATGCCTGTCGATTGCACAATCGCATAGTGTATTCCGGTTGCGCTCCAGCATCTTACAGTGCAGCCCACTAGCACACACGCCCCGACACAATGGGGATTGAATGATAAAATGTAACTTTGCTTCCATCGAAATAAGAGCAAAAATGGGCAATACGTGGTTATTGCATGTAGCAACCACCTTGTATGAATACATTGTTGTTTTACCCATACGACATGGCAATTTTTCGAAGGACAATGAGAAATAGCATTTAAGAAGAAATCATCAAGAGATAGGGCTTGATTAATGCTTTGTTGTAAATTACGATGTTCGTAAAAACAGTGCTATCTTTGGCATGCTTTTCTGAGCGATTCGCCCATATTTGGGCATTCTTTTCACAACGGAGAGCAGCTCCACCAAATATATTTTTGCGGCTTGCAGTCGTTTTGCCAGTGATTAAACATGGTGAAAAAGGCAATAATCTTAAACAGTGTGCAGTGAGGAATATTGAACAGTGTGCAATGAGGGACAGCACGCGAACGTTACATTTATCCTTTCTTCAAACAGCTGTAGCCTATTGAAAACCCAATTCACCATGGACTTGCATTCAATCAGCCTACTGACTGGTAGGCTATGGGTTAACATGATATTGAGCGAATATCCAAAATAGCCTTTCAATTAAAAAAGAAAATAATAAGCCTTTTCGTCCACCTTGTATTTAGCCTACCTGGTCTAACGGAAGGTCGATAATCTCGCTTATGGGCTGCAGTAGACTTGATCCAGTGCATGCAGATATGGTTTCAGTGGCCATGGTTCTGCCAGTGTCTGGTGGATCCTTGTGCAACCCCCTCTAATGCCTGTCTGTCAGAGCGAAGGAAGGCTTTCACTGCCTTCTCATAGAACGCCCCTCTCACATCCACCGCCGCCGCCGCCGCTGTGTCTGCTTTGGCTCTGTGTTGTTGGGCAACACTAGTGATGCTAGAGCGTCACCGCGCGGCAGCTGAAGCTGCGCCTGTAGCTTCAATCTTGAGCATCAGCCCATTTTCCAGTGTGTGCAACTACTGAGTCTATCAATTTTTGTAACGTTTCTCTCTATGTTGATTTCTTATCAGACTATTATTTTGGTGGAAAACAATTATTGGTTGTTGGTTGTAGGCTTGCGTGCATTAGGTTTGTTAAAAATAAAAATGTAGCCTAACACATAAGTAGAGAGAGGGAGTTTTCTTCTAATAGTATAGAGCGATTAGTTATGCTTATTTTATTTGCCGTTATTGGTTATAGCTAGTTCAACTATGGGTGTAATTTCATGCCCACTTGAAACCCTGTGAGGTGTTCAGATGTTCAGCAATTGTAAGTAACTAAAAGTCTAGTTTGGGGTTCATGGACATGATGATTACTGTTTTTCTCACTTTTGACAGGCCATCATCTTACCCCATAGCTGATGGTGAAAAGTTATTAAGCGTATTACCTGAATATTTAGCCTGATAGGCCTATCATTCTCCTGAAATTTACCTAAACCAGGTTAGACAGGGATCTCTCATGCAGAATGAATCCTAGCCTAGGCCATTTTTTGTATTATGAAAACTAATAAAATACAAATTAGAAAGAACTAAATAATTGAAGACCGCTAAAAAGACGGCGTTGTTCTGTGACTGTAGCTCCCATCCTACAGGGAGCAGTGCCTAGCATTCGCTTCGAGTGCTCCACAAGTATTGAGGACAGAGAGAAACATATCCGCCTTCATTGCGTAATTTCATTGGATGGCCTGTGCCCACATGATCTTATTTTCCTGCTTGTGGTGGCCACCCAGGGTCACGTTGGCTGTATCATGAGTTTGAAGTATTCAAGTATCCCATACGCTTTGAGAAGTTTGTAAACAAATGCGTCGCAAATATGGTAAAATGCGTGGTTCAAGGGTGTCCAAATAGAAAGGACATAGGGAAAGACACCGGAACAACCAACAAAAGGTTTTTTAGTTTTCCTCAGGATCCAGGTAGAGTGAAAGTGTGGCTTGCTGCGTTGAGAGAAACGGACAGGGACCCATCCGAGTTAAATGAAATTTGTGAAGACCATTTTCTGGCAGACCACATCACGCCACAGGGGATAAGCGAAGATGCTATTCCACTGCCGCCGTACTTAGACGGACCATTGGGGGCCAGCGAGTCTTCCGAGGGCGAACAGGAGGAAGGTGGTTTCTCGCTTGCACCGGTAAAGTTAACGTTGACACTAAGAACCAAAAGTTCACGACTTCATAGCTCTCGCAAATAGTCTCTCGCTTACACCCAAAGGTTAACCTCGCAAGAACGAATGTTAAAAGCGAAAATGAGATGTGATACTAATTTGGTTAGCGTTGGTACCAGGGCGCTCTTTTGGGCACTCTAGGGAGTGCAGGGAGTTTGATGTAGGCTACGCTGATCTGTCTCTGTTGCAGTCGATATTATATTGAATATGTCCTCTCCTTTTATGCACTCTTAAATTATCCAGATTGATACGGATGATGATGTCGACGACGACGATGATGAAGAGGTTGAATATGAGGAGGAGGAGGAGGAAGAAGAGGGATTGATTCAGGAGAACGGAGTGGAGGACGTGCAAAAACCCCAGACCTCTCAAGAAAGGTTGGTTGGTCACAGTTAACTGTCATTTTCTTTCTTATTTTAAATTTTCCCTAAATGCTCAAATATTGGATGGAAAACCCAGGTGATTACTAGCTGAAAAGGCCTGATTTAGCTAATCAAGAGTCCGAAATTACACTGATTTCAGTCAGGTGTGCTTGCAGCTGGGACAGTAAATGGTACTTGCCAAACTCAGGAACAGTGAGGTTGAGATGGTCAGAGGGTTTGAGGTTCTGTCTCATCTGTAGAGAGGGTGTCTGAGTATTGTTGGAATGTGAGTATTGTTGGAATGTGTTTAAGTTATGTCTTTTATGACTTTTGTCTTTGTTTTGCATGGCACCAACACAGCAATGTCAAAGTCCCAAAGCCACAGACAGATGCTGATGCCCCAAAAGGTGAGTTAAGAGATCTGTCCACTGCATAGGCTTGCATAGACTGTTATGTCTCATTTCATTTTGATTATGGTTAGAGAACTGCTGAGAAATCAAATATTACTCTTCTATAGGCCTCAAGCATGATAAAATTGCTTAAAGGTTCACTATGGGATTTTTCTAGTTTAAAACATTAAACTACAACTGAATATGAGGAAACAACCATTTTGATTTAATGTCAAAACTCCTGTGCTCTATGATTCCCAGATATCTACTCAAGTTAGCATGCGATCCTATTAACACTAACTCTATGGGCTCTGTGCACTAGCTTGCTTGAAGTTGGCAAACCAGTTTCCTGTTCATTGACATCGCTGTCAACATGCTTCATTGTAATACAATGCCAGTCAGTGGAAGAGAGTTTTGGGGCTGCATTCAAGACCGCTCAAATCCTGTAGAATGACCTATTAGAATGCTCGCTTTGCTTGATGTTTGAAATGCAAAACTGTGCTTGTTGTTTAGAGAGGGAAATGGGGCGTTGTGATGTGTCGCTAGGGCGACTGACACACCTTTTCATGCGTCTGCTGAGCGAGGCCCCCGACGGAGTTCTTGACCTCAAGGAGGCTGCACTCAAACTGGGCACTCGCAAACGCAGGGTCTATGACATCACCAACGTGCTCAATGGAATCCGCTTGATCCAGAAGAAGTCCACCAACAAAGTCCAGTGGGTGTAAGTGTTTTTCCTTTTTTACACATTCCCTCCAATGTTTGTGTTTTGAGACATCACTTGCAGACTTAGGTTATGGATGGATGCATGCCAGTAGTTTTGTAGACCTTTGTAAACCTTGGTTGGACAATTGTGTTACTGGGGGTGGAAATCAATGAGGAACTCACAAATCGTTACTTTGCCCACAATAATGGTAATATCACAATGCAGTGGAGCTGTAATATTCAACACATTGCAAAAGGTTAATCTACAGTATGATGCATTGTGATATTTGTATACATGAAACGGTGTACCAAGTGCATAGAATTTTAGGTTGGTGCCTCTCAGAAATAGAAAAATAATTGTATAGTGTTTAGAGGATTACTACCTTCATTCTTTTCATAAGTGCCACCACAACGAGTGCAGTAGTGACTCTAGTAATTCAAATTGGCCGATAAGTTTGTTTAGAGTATGAATTGTAGAATTTTATATATATATTTTAAAAAATATCAGTATTTGGTGATGTATCTATATCTAAAAAATAAGTTGTATGATATATTGCTGTATTGATATGATATTTTGTCCCACCACTAGTTTGTTCTTCTTAATGTCATGTGACTAATCTTGCCCAATGGATTCTTCTTCTCTTTACAGTGGGCTGAATCCCCTTCCTCCCAGCAGTTTAAAAAAAAAAATATATATATATTTTCTGCTGTGTTTGTGTTGTTTGTCCTGCAGGGGGAGCACTCCCATCAGCAGCTTCAGTACTGTGTTTCGGACCAGGCTGAAGGAGGAGGTGCAGAGCCTGAGGACCATGGAGGAGGCGCTGGACAACCTCATCAAAGACTGTGCCAAGCAACTCTTTGCCCTGACCGATGATAAAGAGAACGCACAATATCCTTACAGACCTGTGTGTGAGGGAGAGGGAGAGAAACCGGGAGGGACGGAGAGGGTTTGTTCAGACTTTGAAATAATATGATGTGCATTGTTCAGATTAGTTTGTCAAAACTTTTCATTAGACAAAAAAAAACATTGAAGTTCCCCTCATTGAAGTGCAGTGGGTGCTTAGTCTTAGTCTTAGTGGAAGTGTATGAAACACGATACTTGTTGTTGATGTGCCCACCTCCTGGCTTTCTCCCTTAACTCTTGATGTCACAGTGGCCTATGTGACCCATGAAGACCTATCCCACATCCAGGTCTTCCAGGGGCAGACTCTCATCACCGTCCAAGCTCCAGAGGAGACCAAGCTAGACGTTCCCATGCCCAGAGTGGTGAGCCATATCTGGGCTAACAAGGCTCTAGCGCACAGCTAGCATCTCAGGGTTTAATGTTGGGATTACTGGGTTCTGTAAAGCCTTATGCACTTTTATGCTGCTATTTTCAGCACAACAACTACAAAAATGCAGTCTCTGTGGACAGCCCAGGCTCTAAAAACAACCTGGTCCAGCCTGGACCATAAAAACATAACAGCCAACTCTTCCAGCCAATCCCATCAAAATGCGCGTTTAGGAGAGTTTTGATTGCACGGGAGGGAGGGGGAGTGAGTAGCGAGCTAGCTCTCTGTTTTGTTTGAACGTCAACAAAAGTGCCGTTACCCAACATTGGTTAGAGCGCCTTTCATTTAAATCCAGCTGAGAAATAAGTTTCGTAAAGCCTTTTTTAAGAACCGTTAGTGATGTGGTTTTATCCCCTCCTGTAACCTGTGACCTCTACCTTTGCAGGATGGGATCAACATGCACCTGAAGGGTACCCGCGGCACCATCAATGTGATGACGTGTGAGATGGATTTCCCCGGGATTATGCTGAATAATGCCAACTTGGAGAAGCCAGGCAGATTTCAATCTCTGGAGGAGAGCAGGATACACACAGCATCACTCAAGACAGGTGAGACACACACACACACACACACACACACACACACACACACACACACACACACATTACAATGCAATTCTTTTGAAGTCAAGGAAGTTTCTGAAGGCTGCATATCACTAAATGAACAGTAATAACCATTACCCTGTTAAAAAAATAAAAGGGCACATCCCCTCCCCTATTATTTCTCTGCCCCCCCCGCCCCCCCCCCCCTTCTCTGTATCTCTCTAGACTCTACTTCTCCCCCAGGTCCAGTCCAGAGTGCCTGAGGACCGCATGTAGGCTGCAGATGCAATGCACTGCGCTAACACACCTTAAAGACTGTAGGACCTCACTCAGACCCCCAGCAGTGAAGTGGGAAAGCAAGGTATATAGGGGCGACCACGCCTACCGACTCTCATGATGCCAGAGAGGAGAGTGAAACACTGAGAGAAGTGCGAAAATGGCTACGTTACAAAACACCAGCGTGAGGCTGGTTCCCAAATACGGGATGGTTTGTTTACAGAAAGTAGTTTCCTAAGTTTTTCTTCCTTTAAATCATAAAAATTATATTAAAACCACTGATGGCATTCACTGGAGATTGTAAAGTGTTGAAACCGAAAGCCACCTTAATATTCTTGGGAGATATCTATTTTCATTGATAGTTAAAATAGTTTTTTTGAGATGTCTGATACAAAGTCAGGCATTATTGAGCAAGTGACCACATAAAATAATCTAATTCTGTACAGAATTATGCAGGTATTATTTTGTTTTAAATGACATTGAGCATTAATTATCTTAACAGATTTTGGCTCTTATATTGATGTACTGTTGCAGATTTGCAGTTTGACATTTGGATCTTGAAACTGTAATGCATTACTAGTCACCAGTGTTGAATGGTTGTTTTTGTTCTTTGGCACATTCCTTTTCAATGTCTCTTATTCTTACTCTTTGTCCTTGTCATGTTTAATCTTTTTTTTCCCTTTCTGAATAAACACCAAATAGTACTTGTACTACTTAATATTGATATTTGTGCTCACCGGTCTGTCATTTTTTAGTAGGGGTAGGCAGAGTAGGGATCATGTAACGGTATGAAAATAGTGACCAAAATTATCACGGTTTTCTGTATCATCGCGGTATTTTTAAAAGTGTGTTCAATAGAAAGCACTGATAGGCTCACACAACTAGTTTCAAAAAGTGTCCCGTTCACTTTTTCCTTGGTCATGTTTAATTGGCTATGTGCTTATAGCCAAAGTCCTTTTAGGCAAGTCCCTCCACTCGGCGGCCATATGGCAACGCTTTTTGGGCACTTGTTGGGCATCCATTTCGGCAGAAATGCGCGTGCGCAAGGCTTCACGACACCAGTCTTGCTCCAGCGGCGAGATCACAACACATGATTGGCCAATGTCTTCACAACACACCATATGATTGGCTCAATGTATTCACATGTCGACGTTTTGCTGAGGAAGGGGTGTGATATGTGTAGTAACGCCACGTTACAAACTAGCCCCATGATTTCTATGGAGGGTTTTTTGAGTGCTGTGTCTCCTCATTAGAAAGTCTCTGTTATAGCTTAACTTACCCTACCATTACTTGGAGATGACTGTTTCTGTTATTTGGATCCAATGAGTGAGACCAAAGTAATTGTTCGAAATAAAACTTTAGGCTACTGTATCCTGATAATGTGAGTGGAATGGATTTAATGTGGACGCAAACATAAAAAGATGCAGAGTGGCTACATGATGCAGTGCACGTTACAGTGTGGTGAAAATGTTCCACCTTTTAAAATCAGGTGTAGCCTAATCCGAATTGCAGTTAAAACCATCAATTAGACGACAGAATCAGTAGGGTACCAGTTTTGTTTTATTGTACCAGGCCTACTTTATGTCCAAAGCCGGCTCGGATGAAGCTGGGAAGGATTAAACACACGGTTTCCACACCGTGGTAATCAACCGTGATAATTATATTTGAAATGAAAATGGTAATTGTTATTGTCAAAATTTGTATCGCGGTTTACCATTATACCGGTAATCGTTACATCCCTGAGGCAGACATTCTTGTTCAAATCTACAATACCTTTAACTTATTGATTTCGGTAGCTTGTTGTGAACCTCTGCTACAAAGAGTAGGGTTTGTGCTCCCCCTCTTAAAGCAGCACTAAAGAAGATTTGCTCTCGGGGTCCCCCCATAGTTGAGAAGCGCAATAATAAATGAACTAAATATGCATCTTTGCAAGAAATTATAAACATAACTCCAATACAATATGGAGGGAATGTACCGACAGCAGTCTGTCAAAAGAGAGTTCCTCTGAATTCCTGTAAGTAGCAGCTCTTTTCCATTTTGATTTTGGAGGGGAGGGGGGCAGCAGCTTCCTATGGCTGTTTTACAAGCAATAAGACCTGCTAAGAGTGCCGTTTGCCCTAGTAAGAGTATGTGCCATCAAAATAATTTTGGAAATGTTATTTTAAGATAAAATAATTTTTTAGGGGGTTTTAAGGGAACCTGAACATCTGCTAATGATGCATTTTGGGAGCTGTAGTGAAATATGTATGACAATCAGTCAAAGTCAATGTTTACTTAAAGAAATGAGTTTAATGATACTGTCCCTGAAGAATACAGGCGATTCACACAAACCAAAATAATTGTCTTTTTAGGTGCAGTTTTTAAGGCAATACAATAATGTACAAATACTACAGTTGCTCTGCAACTTCGGTCAAAATCTCAAAAGTATTCTAAAATGGGAAGTGTTGCAGATAGAAGAACACTATATCAATCAACTGCAAATAAAGGAATATGCCACTGTCCCACTTGTTGACCTGTGTTTGCATCCAAGCTTCTCATGACCAGTATATCAGTACTGATTTACAGATGTTGCCCTGAACGCGTAGGAAAAGACTAGAAACATGACTGTCTACAGGATGTAATATTTAGTGCCATTACAGTGTTTATGCTCATCTTGTTTTAGTCTGCATGTGTCATGGGGGTATAAATATCCATCAGGCTGTCACTTCAATTGAAAGCAGGTGGCCGTTTCTTCGACCAAAGTACCGGTACATAGAAAACAGACATTCTGCTGCTGAACACGTTTTTGTATAAAGTAGAATGATGATCTCTGTAAGATGCCAATTCTTATGGGGAGAGGCAAAATGTCTTATCCTCTGTGAGAAAACAATGGTGTCTTTTGGACATCTCTATCTCTGTTTCTTGTCTTCTCTTTCCCTCTCTCCCACGCTTCCAATCCACGTATAAAATCCTGCGACATTGATACTGTGAGGTGATCACTCCGAGATGACGTGGACGAACGTGACGGGGAATGCTCCTCTGCGGTTGGGGTCCCCGTCAATATGGCCAACCTGAGGGAGAAAAACCTGTAGAGTTCATTTCTATTGCTGTTTATTATTTTGTGTTTTATATCAGACACATTTATTCCATTCTTGCACTGGTAATATCTTTGTATCAAAGTGAATATCTTTGTTCACTTTTTTTCCACTACCTCCATGGCACACACTCTTACCATAACATCTCACTGCATCACTTCCACTTGTGCACACTGTGACACAGTGCCAGTTGCCTGGCTCAAATCTGAAATCTAGTGGAGGATCTAAGATCTTATAATAGTATTTCTATTGATTTTCTTATGTATGTGTGCTTGAGAAATTGAGAGAAAAAAAGGCAGGATCCGTGTCTCGTCACTAATTTGGTTGTGAGTAAGCAATTAAGCAACCCTGTGGGCTATACTACGAATCTCGATTAGTGGGTTAGCGAGGTATGTTGCGCTCAAGGCCAGGGTATGTTGTGACACGAAAGTGGCTCTATTTTAGCGTCGCTGTATCACCATGGTGTCTTATGCTGCCCACCAAACCTGGTCGGGAGCAGGTTATGTGCTAAGTTATAGCTCAAATCGTGTAAAACTACCGCCCACTGAGCAATCAATTATCTTGAAAAACGAAGTTATCTCACGTGTAGGATTCTGTCATATATCTTACAGGTGGACCTCCGCCTCTATAAACATTTTGGATCTCGTATGCGCTTTAATAGTGTTGTGCGTGCAAATATGCCACTATGGACGTGCATACCATACAACATCTGATGAGTAATTGTTTTTTAATATAGACAGTCTTGTGTGTCCTCACATTTCACGATTGGCCAACATCATCCTAACACCGAGAACGCACACAGATCTGAGCTGAAAGCCTAGTTTGACAAACATATCACATAACTGCTATCTTAGGATCATTCAACTTATACCCCTGGCCCTGAGTCGAGGCTTTGTGTAGCCACCCTCGATATGTCTAGATAGCCTATATGTCTAACGTGCTTCGTAGTATACCCCACTGGTAACATACACTCTGTGTTTTGAGTTTGCTCTTACTCACCCACCACTCCTGGTCCTCCTCTCCGTCCACCACGATCACCTCTCCCTCATTGAAAGTGAGCTCGTCAGGATTATCAGCCTTGCAGTTGTAGATGGCTTTTACTCTCCGAGTCTTATGTTTCTGTACACACACACACACACACACACACAGAGGTATGTAAAACTTTGACTAATAATTGATGGTACAGTATATGATTACACGACATAAATGTCATGCGTGGCTGACTGGACAGGATACGTTCCAGAATTAGTGAAGTGAAATTAGTGACCCATACGCTTCCTGCTGAAAGTGCACGTCACACATGTATCCAGCTCTTACCGGTGTGGCAAAGAACTCAGTACAACAGTAACACAAGTGTTAATTTCAGAGGGTGTACTCACTGTGTGGACTTTCCTGGGTTTTGGGGTTGGGGGAGAGGAGGGCAGTGGCTCTGTGTTGGGCGGCTGAGCTGGGATATCCTTGGCTACACACATCAACAGGAGATCACATCAGCAATACAGATGTCACCATTTTGGTTTACAATATTAAATATTGGTTAATATTACAGTTTTTTTCAATCGCTTTGGTGCTTTTCTCACATCACTATTAACATTTGCACAGCAGTTAGTGCATTTCTCAAAACAATTAGTGCAAACTGCAAATCCTAGTGGATAACCTGCAAAAGCACGTCATTTGCTCAAAATGGATAGTCCATTCCTCAAAAGCAAGTATTTATGTCAATGAAACGACCAGTGTCATCAAAATGAGAAGTCTTTACACCATCGTTTATGAACAAGATAGTCAAATGGCTTTGTCATGTTTTCATTACAGTTAGCTCTCAGTGTTTTCCCATGCAAAAAAAGGTCAGAACTCGATGACACTACCTGAAAATGCTCAAGACAGCATTATACAGTACTTGTACAGCCATTTGAAAACTACAGTAAAGTTACAAATTGCTGTAGTATGTATGTATAGTATAGTAAGTATATATACTCTTTTGATCCCGTGAGGGAAATTTGGTCTCTGCATTTATCCCAATCCATGAATTAGTGAAACACACTGCACACAGTGAGGTGAAGCACACACTAATCCTGGCGCAGTGAGCTGCCTGCAACAACAGCGGCGCTCGGGGAGCAGTGAGGGGTTAGGTGCCTTGCTCAAGGGCACTTCAGCCGTGGCCTTGCGCCTGGCTAAGCGCTAACCAGTGAGTACAACACACTGAATATGTACGTTTCATAGTTTTACTGTATATGCTCTTTGCAATTCTACAGCATTGTGACAGAATTTGATAACTAGTTCACCAATTTTGTATGTAATGACTCAAGCAATGAAATTAAGACTATTAGTTGTATTGGGAACGACTATTCAGCATCCATAAGTATAGTTCATTTTGACTGACATGACAAAGCAACTGATACAAAAGCAGTTGCAATTTCTTAAGAGGAAGGAGAAATTGCTACTATGATGTGCACAAATGACTCAATGTTGTGGAGGTTGAACTAATAGTTATGAGAATTTTCATTCAGAAAAGCACCAAAGCGACTGAGAAAAACTGTAATACATTTAGATGTAACAAGTATCAATATAGACGGTTCAGACATGTAATTCACTGTGTGATATGTAATTACTCTAAAATATTTCTTTGTTAATACCTCTGTCTAAAGGTGGGGGACGCCTGGCTGTCCCTTTGGTGACACTGGCATCTAAATTGCTGCAAAAAAACAAAAGCCCAGTTACACTACCTATAGCAAGCATCACAAGAATGTGCTCATATGCAGTTTTCCAGGCAAAGCTTTTCCAATTTAATCCCAATGGCCCATTACTGCAATTCAAAATTGTATCTTTGTATTTAGGTAGAAATAGAAAACCCATTGACTCAAAATGCTTTTACAATGGCAGCTTTTATGCAAGTGGACAATAGACCAAAAAATGAAGAACCAGATAAAACTGAAAACTGTCAGTTTTGTTAGCATTGTGTTTGGAGTCAAACATGCAAACAATAGTTGGGGGTGGGGGCATTGTTAGTTCTTTCAAAGATTGGACTACTTTCCAGAAGGAGGAAGTGGGGATTTCCCATTTCTACTGGTGGTTATACTTTACCACAGCATTGGAGCAGATCCAGCTTTCCATATAACAACATTGAATTGCGTATGGATAGCTGAAACCCTTAGAAAAAGTGAAAGTGACCCGAATTAATTTTATGGAAACTGCTGTTGTTCATGTTTGGAAGTTTATAAATCGAATGTAATCTTTGATATCAAATTGAACAGATATTATTTAAAGTTGGGATGTACAGTACAGTATAAAAGTAAATATAGAAGCTTTATTTATGATTACCCCCTTTCAAACTATGAAGGTTTGTCACTGACAGTGTAATTAACAGTGCGTTTGAGTCAATGGGTTGTCTGTTTTTTTTGTGTTTTGGGTTTTGGTCAGGAATATCTGGAGTTCTACAAATGTACTGTTAGAAAATACAAACAAACCAACCCATGTAAACAACAAATACTAACTTATAAATACAGTTACAGGATGACATAATGTCATGATAATGTAATGAAACCCAAAACAGACAACTTCCAACCACACACACCCATCCATGACCCCACATACCCGCTTGGTGATTTGGGCCCAGAAGCCCGGTGGGCTGGTGGGGGGGGTGGGGTGGGCTTGTAGGGGGGTGCCGGGGGCAGAGTGGGCGCTGGGGGCAAGCGCGGAGCCCCGTGGGGGAGGGAGGGCAGCGGTGGGGCGCCTGGAACAGGAGGCAACGGGGGGATTTTGCCCTTGTTCGCCGTAGCTGTTCTCTTGGAGACGGGAGGAGGTGGAGCCGGCGGAGGAACAACTGTGGGAGCGAGCGAGGGAGAGATTTGGAGAACTTCGATAGATAGATAGATAGATAGAACTATGGGCAATGCCACTTCACATGTCAATGCCAAAGGCCATGCTGAGTAATCCATATTCCACCACGCCCCCTAAAACAACACACCCAACTTCAACTAACAACAAGTAAACGAGTAAAACTATACCCTGTCACAAAAGCCCAGGGTCTAAAATGAAATATAACATATAGATAAAAAATGAAATATCAAATCCTCAAATGCTGTTACTGAGTGCATTTTTCCACTGAGGAGCCATCTGTGAGACTGAGAATGCTCTTGGAGGCCCTCACCATTCATAGGGATGTATGTCTCTGGGTTGTAGGGGTCTGAGGCAGACCTCTGTCTCCCAGTGGACTCCATGGAATTGGGCGTCGAACCTGGAGCTCCTGCTCCTGCTCCTGCAGCCAACCAACAACCAGTCAAACCAACCAACCAGCCATTTAGCAACATACGCATAGAAACACATGAAATAACGCCCAACAACAGCAGCACACTGGAGCACAGCATCTTCCTGGACGTCACATTACTGTTCTTCAGTCAGTCTTGTAATGTTTAGAACAGTGTTTCTCAAAGTGTGGTCCGTAAGCTATCCAAAGTGGTGCACGAGCAGACGTGGTAAAATATAATATAGATGAGTTGTTTGCAATATTGAATCAACTTGTATGTAAATCCAAACAGTTCTGCAACACTGTCTATGTAAGATATGCCCGTTTAAATCATATGAATCCTCTGACACAATAAGCAAAGTGCAAAGACAATAAGCAAGGTGGTTCAGTGAGGAGGCTTATTGTGTAGGCTAATATACTGTTGAAGTAGGTCTACAATTTTTATTTTTTAGCTAGGTGGACCGTGCATTTCTTTTTTATTGGTTAAGTGGTCCTTCGTCTAAAAAAGTTTGAGAAACACTGGTTTAGAACAACATGAAGCTTGCCGTCTCAGAACGAATGATGAATCCATCATTCCATCAATCGATGGTGATGAACCCATCACCTCCACGGTGGCTGGTGTCCAGCTGTGGGCGTTTACCTGAGCGGTGCCTTCCTTACCTTTGGCAGGGTTGCGTGGCGGGAGTGGGGGCACTGGGACCGCTGGGACCGCGAGGCCGCCCGGCAGGCTTGGCGCGCTGGGCGGGGGGGAGGCCAGGTCCAACATGGTGCCGTACGTCTCGTTGGAGACCATGCTGGGGTTGTAGCCTCGCTGGCGCTCCCTGCTGGCCACAAGCGACGCGGCGTCACGGGCCAGACAGGCCATGTTCGGCTGCATGGGGCCGCTTCCCGGGACGAAACAGCTGACTGGGCGTTCCTCTCGCCGGCCCTGAGGGATGGGCTGCAGACCACAAGCAAGTTCAAACGCTTAAAGGTCTAACGCTAAGGCCTTTGAGGTGTAATGTGGGAAAGCGCACACACACATCTATATACGGTATTCCAACAGGCGCCGGATAATAAAGGAAATCCAAAAACGGTCTTCTTTGCTCCCAAAAGTGATTCAATTGTACAATTACATCACCTTTGGGAGCAAGGAAAGTGTTTGAGGTGCACATTGTGAACCAATGTGAACCATTTACACCGTGAAACAAGTTCACAGCTGTCTGAGAATCGAGGAAGAATTGATCTCTATTCCTCCATCTTTGGCCATTGTTTCCCTCTGATAAACACAGTGGACTACTGTATACTATGGTGTGGAGGACTACTGTATACTATGGTTGGAAGTGCAAGTGAAATGGAGCGGTGTTGTTAGTGTTGTTGTTTCTATTTGTGTTCTACTCCGCCTGGCGCCTCACCTTCTCCTCCATCTCCTCGTCGCTCTCGTCCAGGTCGTTGTTGTGGAGCCTCCACTCATACTCCACGTGCACGTGGACGTTAAACTTGCCTGTCTGTACCTGTGTCAGCTGTCAATCACAGTAGAGGGAAAAAATAGGTCGTCAGATTGGGGGGGGTGGGGGAGGGGGGTAGGTTGAGGTCAGTGTTGACAGCGAGGATGACAGAGGTAAAAGGCTTCTGCATCACTTTTGCTGGCTGAGCAACTGATATACCCCTCACTGTCCATGCAATCAACACACAGTAGTCAACATGATATGCCA
This sequence comes from Alosa pseudoharengus, assembly GCF_046254945.1. Taxonomy (NCBI): domain Eukaryota; kingdom Metazoa; phylum Chordata; class Actinopteri; order Clupeiformes; family Clupeidae; genus Alosa; species Alosa pseudoharengus. The sequence goes on along the minus strand of NW_027468859.1, from coordinate 29,728,731 downwards.
CTTTCATAACCTTCCAATGTAACAGACTAGTGCCTTACAGCAACAATATATGACAAAGAATTCTTCCTCATGTCCACCATTCTCACAGCTCTAGTCTCCTAATACCAGTTTATGTGATACTGCTGACCCTGCAGCATTTGCAGCACTCGACTGCTGCACTCCACTCCCAGCACTCTTCTGAGGAGAAGTAGATAGATAGATAGATAGATAGATAGATAGATACTTTATTGATCCCCAAGTACCTACCAGCTCCTCACACTGAGTGTGTCTGAGACGCCTGGCCAGGTCCAGAGGAGTCTCCCCTGCTTCATTGGCTAAACGAGCAGAAGAGATTGCAGTCGTGAGTTCATTCAATTAGATTAGATTCAACTTTATTGTCATTGTGCAGAGTACAAGTACAGAGACAATGAAATGCAGTTTGTGTCTAACCAGAAGTGCAAAAAAGCAGAAAAGTGCAATGTGATATAAAAAGTAGTTGGTGCATTGACAGGACAAAAGATATAGTGCAGCGTAGACAGTAGTATACAGTTGTTTTCAGAAGAGTAGTATAACTTAAATATAAGTATATTAGCAGTAACTATAAACAATAATGCTATACTGCTTGTTTTCATAGAATTTCGATCTGTTAGCGGATGTTCTTCTCCGTTAATGCAGTCTGACACTGCATTGACACTGCTTAGTGAACACTCCTCTCTGTTTGACTTTGTTGGAGTTCATCATCATTATGGTTTACTTCTCAACACTCAGATGTCTGTCTACCTGTAGCGACAGAAGCCTTCCCCCTTAGCAGCAGTTTCAGACATTCACTGTTGTCCGTCAGGCAGCAGTAGTGCAGAGCTGTGCTCCCTTTGCCTGTCTGCTTGTCCAGGCTTACACTGCACAAAACACATACAAACATCCACAATAAAAACACACACAAACATCCATATTAAAGACACATAAAAATATCCATATTACAAACACATACAAACACCCATATTAAAAACACATACAAATATCCATATTACAAACACATACAAACACCCATATTAAAAATATACAAACACCCTAAAAACACAAATATCCACATTAAATCACATACAAATATCCATATTTAAAACACACACAAACACCCATATTAAAAACACACACAAACATCCATATTTAAAACACACACAAACATCCATATTTAAAACACACACAAACATCCATATTACATACAAACATCCATATTACAAACACATACATACATCCGTATTAAAAAACACATACAAACAAATTCATAAACCCAGAACAGCGCAGACAGTACTCAACTTACAGCACAGTTTAAACATGAGCATGATCTAGAATGTTGTATATGACAATGTGTGTGCACTGCAGACCCATACAGTAGGGCTGGGCGATATATCGGTATTACGACTACGACCGATATATTTTTGAAAACGATATGTAGTTGAGACAATATCGTAATACCGGTATTATGTCAAATAATGGGCCATTTTATCAAAGCCACTTGCTCTTCTGTGTTCAGACCATAGACGTTCAGACTATTCAGATAGCCGCAGCTCTGCTCAACTGCGCCCCTGGTGTGCACGTTCTCCCTCGCAGCACTACAAACTTTCAAACATGACGGACACTGAGTCAGATTTTGTTTACCTTGATCAGAGGTTGGTGCTGATGCCTATTCCGTCAGCATATCAACGGCTAGACCGAGAATTCTCGTTATGAAATCAAAATTCCACTGGAGCTCCAAGCGGTTTTGTACACGCAGATTTAAGTTACAACACTGTTTAGCAGCTACAGCTCTTCGACTCACGGTAAAATGTCATTTTTGGTACATAGCCTAGCTAATTTAAATACACTGATGAATGCTTGCGTTTAGCGGCAGTAGCAGATCTAAAGTCCTCAGGGAGACAACCTAAACGCTGATTTTATTAAGAGGATATGCACGCGACTCGCAAGCAGTTAGGGCATAACTTTTTATGATTCCTGAAACCCCATTCAATCGTGCATAGGGATTTTTCTTACGAACCGGAACATGCAAAAATGAACGCATACAAAACGACGGTAGCGTCTATCACACTCTTGATGAGTGACTCAGTTACGTTGTTTAAGTAGGCTAATTTTTTAAAACTTTTTTTGTTGTTGATATGTCTAGGCCATCATAGTCTACATTTGCTTGTCATCTAGGCCCTATCAAACCCTTACAGGTAAAAAAAACTGCATTGTGTGACAAAACTGCAGGTTTTTTCAATATTGTTGTGCCCAAAATAGCCTATTGCATTGTGCAATACAATGTAGGCCTGCGTTGTCAGTCAGGGTCAACTTTTGGTCTTTTGTTATTTGCGCAGCTTTATCAGAGCAACTGTAGCCTATGCCTATTGTAGGCCTATGTTATTGTTTACACTTTTTTGCACAGCTCTGTTAGAGCAGTCTGAAATTAATATAATTAAAACTGGCTGTGTTGTCATAATTGTTGTGTTGAGTGAATATGTGAAGCACTTCGCTCTTTCTGTTTGAAATATCAATATCGTATCGATATCGTATATCGCCAATCAGCCCCAAAATATCGGGATATCAGTTTTGGTCCATATCGCCCAGCCCTACCATACAGTGCATAACCCCAGTGCCAAAATATACTAGCAGTGCAATAAAATCTCATGGCTGTCAACAGCAGACCAAAGGTTCATTCAAAGTTCTGTTATCATTTCATATCGACTTCATTTCCCTCGCATATATCCTCCATTCTTTCCTTGTCACAGTAATGCATAATGTTAAACCCTCCTCATACACATGACCCTTTTTGGCTGCCGTAGTTTACCTGTTCTGTGCCAGGAAGTCCACGATGTGGAGGGAGTTCCTGTCCACCGTCCGCACGGCCAAGTGCAGGGCCGTCTCGCCAGGCTCCTGGAGGGTCAGGGGAGAGATTCCATAACAAGGGGCAAATAGAAGGCTGTTCAGTCAGTTTCAAATGCATCGATGCGGTGTGTGTGTGTGTGTGTATCATTGCAGCTGTGAAAACTGATTAGAACTCAATCCCCTATTCTTTTCACCAAAATAATTCTCCATGTTTTACCTCAAGAGCAGACACACTGTGCTTCATATGAACTCTTTGTTACACTTAAAATACTAGCTCAGACATTTACAGGAAACCATCCAAAGTCCCTTTGTAACCCAGTGGGTACAATTTCACCCAAAAGGCCATAGCTAAACATAAATGTATAACATTCCAGCAGATGATGCAAACCTGGCCCCTACCCAGCCCAGATATGGAGTCATCAACGGTGTGGGATGGGGTTCTCACTCACATGCTCATGTTGGCCTGGGGGGATGGCCTCCATTAGGTCCACTCCCTCAGCGAAGACCTGTAGCAGGGTGAGGATATCGCGGATCCGCACGGCCTCCCGCAGGGCGTGCTGTCTGGACGTGGCGTCGGCGAATTTGCGCTGAGCGAATCGCTTCTCCGTGTACTTGGCGGTGATGTAGTCTTTCCTTGTCTGCCTGCGTGCCACAATAGAAGAGCAAATAACATTCACATGACATTTTTACAATCCAGTGTGCCATCTGTGGTATGATTAAAAACCAACATATTTCCATTCAGAAACAAATATAAGTAATACGTTTACAAATTGCAACACGTACACAGGGCCACAGACATGAAAGTAGTAGGCCTACAGTACATTGTTCATAGCTAAATATAAGGTACTTATTCCTTTTATGAATAGATAATATGCATTAAAATCCATTTTTCATGCATAACTACTATGTCTATACTAGTAGACATCAGGGTTGTGCACAATTCGAATTGCAATTCTGCTTCCTGTTTGCTACCTCAATTGAAATGCAAGTGAAATTCAAGAATTGAATTGGAATTTAAGAGCCAGTTTCAATTCAATTCTGGAATTTTGCACAAGCCTGGTAGACATAAATAGTATAGCCTACAGACCAGGAATAAAGCATAATAAATGCATTGTAGACTATTCAAATTGTAATGCCGACTTCAAATGAAATATTATGAGTGTGGCTTGTCATGTCACTCACATGTCACTGGAGGGCTTGGGTTTCGAGACATCTTCTGCTGACAGATTAGCCTCCATGACCTCGTTGAAGACAGCATTCCCAATATTCTTAGCCAGCTGAGGGGTGGCCAGAGTAGTTTGTTACAAAAAACAGCTTTACTAGCAGTGCAGGACTCTTTAGGTGATTTCCCACACTGATAATGAAATTTATGAAAAAATTCCACAAAGATTTTACAAGCATGATTCTAGTCTTACCAAGAGTTCCGAGGTCCCAAGGACGTCTAATGTCAGAGACTGGATTCTGGAGTAGTGGACCCCCATCTCCCGATGAATTCCAGAACATTCAATACAGATTAACACTCCAAGATTGGTGGAGAGCCAGGTTGGATCTTAGGGGAATACATCAATACAGGTCAATACATCAAGTCCCAGACTGAATTGATACTTTGCAGCATTAATAACCGGACTTAACACCCTTAACACCTTAGTATATTCTCACCTAAGTGCTAAATCCTCATGAGCATCAAAATAAACTTTAGAAATAAAGGATAGCTCTCAGAGTTCTTTTTTACACTTTTTTAATCGCCCCACAGACGTCCCTTCTTCAGCGTAATTATGGCGATTTCACCTTTGACACCCGAAAGGAGTGTCAGGTACTTTAAGGAACAGGTACTTTAAGCACGCCTACTGGGTGTCAAATGGCATATAGAAAAAACAATCTTCTAGAGGTTCGAAGGAGAAAGGCTTCAGAGTAACGGAAAAGAAAAGTGCAACACTGCTTGCTCCGGTTTATTTATAAACCAACGTTTTGGTCAGTCAGACTTTCATCAGAGTAACTCTGTAGAAAGCACAGCATATTTATAATGAGCTCGAAGCAGGAAGTGGTGACCCACTGAGTAACCTTGTTAACTATCTGAAATATTAGTCAGGACACCCAACTTGCTGTTTCCTGCTACTGCTTGTTATAAATAAACTTTCTTTTATGTTACTCTGAAGTTGTCCTGCACAAAAGAAGCACCTGTACCAGTATAATCTATCAAGGTGTTGCAGTTTCCTCTCTATCTTAGGGGGAGAAAGGCTGAGAGACAAACAGACATATTTACCCTGAAAAACTTTACCCTGAAACTGAATCTGAACTGACACTGAAACGCTTCTGAGACACAAACAAACATCCAGGGAAGGTCCTGCTATTATATCATCACCTCTTCATTTAACCTTCATTAACAAGCAGCCCAACTCACGATTGAGTCATGACAGGCTAGTTACGGTATCCTCTCGCTGGAAAAACCCCGTCGAACCTGCCTGTCAACACTAATGGCTACAGTCTGATGAGACAATGAGACAAATCAAACACAACGTCTATTTCCCCAGGGGGCCTTGTGGCTTGAAATAGAAACAAAACAACACACCATCATTCACTATGGCCTCTGGCTGTTGATAATAACAGGTGTGTTACCATTTCCCTTCATGCTTATTAATTTGACTGACGCTTTTATCCAAATCGACCTACGTCAATTATTACAAAGGCATCCCCCGAACAACACCCATAACTATCATTATTCTCTAGCAGTTGACCTAGGAAACCAAAACAGTGTTGTTTTCTTCCTGGTAAACCCTGAAGAGTTTCTCACCGGCCGCTCCGCAGTCACAACATTCGTTGTTGCCGCTCATCCTTTTGACCTCCTCAACGATGGCGCGGGTCAGCTCTTGGACGATGTTGTTCTCGCCACTCTCCTCAGGGTCACCTTTGAAAGCGTTGTTCAAAGCCTCTTCCTTACTGTTCTGTAGCACTGAGATCCAACTACAGACACAAAACAATCATAATGTCCATCAATCAATCCATCTATGAAATCAATCAATCATTGTATCATGAAACCATCATTTGTTTGATCATTGTCTGTTTTCACAGTTTCATTGATCATTTCATTATCAATATCTATGACAGGAAGCATATGATTATGTCAGAATTTGACATGTCAGTGTCATATGGTGATAAACAGGTGAACTACCAGATCCCTGTCTCCATCTTATTATAGCATCATAAGAGGTCAACAGTGTTATCATATTATTATTATTACTAGAGTTTATTTGATAGGTACAGATGCAGTATACACATAACTGAAAACAGCTATCTGATGCAAGTATCATGGTGTTTATAGCTAATGCTAATTTATGACACTTGTCCCTAGAAGGGTTTTTATGACTGTATGCAGTAAAAACAGATAGATAAAACAAGTATGCTTTTAAAAAGAAAGAAAAAAAGAACAAAAGAAAGAAAAAAGAAACACACAATGCAAATGGTAAAAAACAGAACACAGAATATAGAACATAGAACACATGCTCTATGAACATGATTCAAGGCCACTTACATCTGACACTCTCCCTCATCCTCTGCCTGGAAGTGATATGTTCTGTCATCTGGGTGACAAACGAGAGGAGAGAACAACAGTGTTAAAGGTTGTATCAGCGATTGCAGGCCCAAAAAAGGCCCAAACATAAATGATCACATTCATCTAATCTTCCCTAACGATCCGCTAGCTGCCCGCCCCATAAGCAGGCCGTCAAAAAAATGCGTCTCTATAGGCAGCCTAGGCTCTGAGATCTGCACACAAAAACAATTGCTAACAACAAGTGTCTTAAAGGCAAAATAAAGTGTTCCAACCAATAACCGACAAGATTGCATTCAGGAGAGTTTCAATTGCACGGGAAGGTGGGGGAAAAAGTAGCGAGCTAGCTCTCTGTTTTGTTTGAACGTCAACAGAAGTGACGTTACCCCGCCATCGCTGATACAACCTTTAACTAAATAGCAGACCTAATACAGAAATTGATGGGAAACATCATGGAAGTATCATCGTTGGACTTCATATGCTTCTTCTGCTTCACAGACATTGATACGGGTCCAGCCACCTGATATTTTACCAGAGAAGCAGCTTCACTCTGACTAGGCTTGTGTGGAAGCTTTGGTAATCCATGTTTCTTTGGTGAAGTAGACCTCTGAAGATCGCCTACATAAAATCTTTGCCCATATAAGGAGATCAGGGTACTTGCGATTTTTCTTATGGCATCATATGGCATCTTTGGCTCCTTTTTGTAAGTGAACTTCAGAGGTCTATGGCTGGGTGAAATATGTGTAAAGAAGGGAATCTCACGTGAGATTAGGTCAAAGCTCTTCTTCTCATCTGGGTTGTGCTTCACCTGACAGGTCAGCAGGTTCAATTTGGCGGGTGGGCTGTTTGCCTACATTAGAATGGTTGATTAAAAAAACATGTGATAAGATTAAGGAAGCTAGGTGCATAAAGGTGTGAGATGGTATATTATAGATCAACAGATAAATCAGATAGATGGGTGAGAGAAGCTAGAGAATGCATAGTACTCCTCACTTTGAATGTGTTCTTACCGTTCCGTGAGATATGGTGAGGAACCCGTTCCGCACCGAACATTTCCTCTTCTGCCAGACCCTTCGCAGACTGGACAACAAGCAGCCGATTAGTGAGAGAACTGATCAGTGTGTGCGTGTTTGTGTGTGTGTGTGTGTGTGTGTGTGTGTGCATATGTGTGTGTGTGCATATGTGTGTAATGGCAATGGATACCACACAGTTATAACTCATGATTCAACAAAGGCCCACCTACCCTTCACTTCTCTTGTACAGCATTCCAGAACGTTCCGTCCCATGGGCTTTGTTCCCCTGGAGCTGATGAAGACTGTAGCCAGGATTCTGTTTGGATTGGGCATCCTGGTAAAAGAGCCAACCCGATAACATAAGTGAACAACTGGAAACATTTTAGAAAGACATTACTCATTTTTCCAACGTCTTCTGAAAAACGCCGCTCACCTCCTTTGCATCTGCCTGCAGGGAGGACTTGAGTGCGTCCCGGAGCTGTGCCAACTGTTTCCTCTCCCCATCCTGGCCCTGCTTCATCTGTCACAGAGCAAATCACAAGATACACATTCACACATGCTGTGGTGCACACCTTCTGGCATGGCAAGAACGGCTCGCTCTACAAGCCAAAAAGAAGAAGCAGAAGAAGCCATGGCAATGGCTGAGATTTAATTTTTGTTCCCATAGAACACTGTGAATTTACTTCTTGCTTGCTGGGACCCTCAGACAACGATAGTTTTAATGCCTATCACTGCCTGCCTAACACATGATCTGCAAAGAAAGTATAGAAGAACAACATAGACACTCCACTATGCATAATATGCATATTCTTTGACTCCTTGACTACTTTGATATTTTCACTACTTCCACAGGGAGAACCCATGCACTTCTTGGCACCCTTCAGTTCCCTTATCTGTGTTGGCAAAGCCTGCTGGGTCGACCGCAGACTAATTTCAGACTGTTTTCCACATGAGGTTTTAGAGTGAGTACTATATATGGCCATGAGTAGACTCTGTACTTTCAAAAGGCCATTTACTATAGCATCTCTCCTCAGCATCTCTCCAAGTCTCCTATGATCTCCTCTGACATAAAACAAAATCCAATCAAAAAGGACATACCAATTTAATTCCACTGCATTCCTTGTGACTATACTGTGAATTTGTTTATTAAGAACCCTTTTTACAAGTAAAGGATTCTGCAAAAGGTCATGTTGTAAATGTAAATGTAAATCAGGTCTATAGGCCAAGTATACTGTTTCCTCTACCAATCCTGGCTCTACTTAATCTGTCACAGAGCAAATCATAAGTTGTTGTCATTAGCCCTAACAGCTTATAAAAAAATCCCATTGACATTGTTGCTCTTTTTAGCATTGAACAATACGATCACCCGACTTACTGCTGAAAGGTCTGTAGAGAGTTTCTCCATGGTAGGTTTGAGGCTCTCCACCACCTTCAGACCATCTTGGAAGAAGCTGTGACATTAAAGATAAATATTCTCACTGTAATTACACTTATGAGGTGCAATTATACATCATAAATGACCAATAAGCATTCCCTAATAAAACACAATAATGAAGACATACAGTATAAGAGGATGGAAACAGTATAAAATGATGGAAAGGAACACTGTGGCTTACTTGCACTGAGCATGGAAATACTTGATAAGGTTCTGGAGAAGATCCACACCTTTCTTCACTTTGATTTCATTCACTTTGAGAAGATACTGAGATACAGACAAAACAAATAGCAAATGGCAACATAAGGAACTGTATCATTGTGGTTTATAGTTAAATACTTTCCCTTTTTCACTTCATGACTGTATCATTGGGGGGTAGCTAAGGTTATACTTTTTGGCAATGGTGTCTAATGGTGCTATCTCCCACACCCTACTATGGTTCATTGACACAGAAGGAAATCAATCAGCAGGGCAATTCTGCCCCTAGTGGCTGGAAGCTGTACTGCAGGCTTGATCAGTACCTCGCACATCTGCAATTGGAAAAGGCGTCTCTCCTTTTCCATTTCCTCGGCGATCTCTCCTCCGCTGAACTCCGTTCGGATCATCCCGTGCTGCTTTGCATGCTCCCGTTTCTCCTTCTCAATCTTGTTGCTATGTGAGGGGTTGGAGGGTCAAACTTCATGTTGAGATGTTGAAAGTCAAGAGCTACACAATAGCTGTTTTAAGGACCCTCTTTTGAACAATATCCAACAGAGTGGCTTTAAACCTCTCTGATTTTCTATGGCAACATTACAGTTTTCAACATGAGTCAATAAAGCACAGAGCACATTCCTGAAACATGAAGTCATAGGTCAAGCCACTTCACATTCCTACACACATAAAAGAGGCTAAACATGCATCTGAGACTCAGCCAACTATCGGCTTCTTGTTTTGAAACCCTGTGGATAAAAGGGAAGTCAGAGACCGAAACAAAGCCCTTATTTAAATCCCGCTGACGGTCAGAATGAGTGTTTACACAAGGCCTGGCCCTCTACCTGATAACCGTGGACTTGTTATAGTGCCACTACAATCATCCAAGAGGGTCTAGGTAAAGGTGTGAGTGAGTGTGCTTTTTCTGAGTGTGCTTTTTCCATTTCATTAGACTAATTAAAGTAAGCTTTAGCTAGGGGACAAAAGCATTTTGTAGAACTCAAATGAGTCACATTGCTATTAGGTAACATACAGCATACAGTATAAATCTAACTTACTACATGATGGTGTTTCCTTAGTTAAACCATATGAATTGCTTGTTCTAGTCTAATGCACTGAACAGTAAACACTACACTGGCAACTACCGTAGTCTTTAAACTGAAGTATAAACCACCATCAGCTAATTTGCCTTGTCAATAGACTCTGAACTGAAACTTGTCTAGACCAAAGTGTTTGACTGCTCGCTGTACAAGCCAAGAAGAAGAAGCAGAAGAAAAACCATTATGTCTTACAGTTTTGTATCGTAGTCCTTCCAGGCTTTATCGAAAGGCTTTTTCAAGTCCTGTGAAAACCACATATAAAAAGAGACCATAAATATTACATGGAGCCAGAAGCAGGGGGGTGATAAATAAGAACATAAGAGGTTAAGTATAAGTATATATACTTTTTTGATCCCGTGAGGGAAATTTGGTCTCTGCATTTAACCCAATCGGTGAATTAGTGAAACACAAACGGCACACAGTGAACACACAGTGAGGTGAAGCACACACTAATCCCGGCGCAGTGAGCTGCCTGCTTCAACGGCAGCGCTCGGGGAGCAGTGAGGGGTTAGGTGCCTTGCTCAAGGCCACTTCAGCCGCAGCCCACTGGTCGGGGCTCGAACCGGCAACCCTCCGGTTACAAGTCCAGAGTGCTAACCAGTGGGCCACGGCTGCCCCCTAATATCAGGGGAGAGCGCGAACGCAGTCCCCCACTACCACAAATTATGCAGTCGAGATTCCCACATTTGGGGAATTCGTTCGGGTCAGCTACCGCTGAAGTGCAATGGCAGAGCCTCGCCAAAGGTGAACCACCTTCTTGATCATGGTATCTCCCCTGCCAGGTAAGTAAGGTTGTATTTAGCCATGTACATAAGGTGTGTGCTTGAACTATTTCACTATTCATTTGTCCTGAAAATAACATGAGATGATGAGAGGAAAACAAGCGAAACACACAGCTAAGCCACATACCCCCTTCACGCCCTTCAAGTCTCCCTTAAGCAGACTGTCCAAGGGGAACGTGATGATGTTGTTCATATTCTGCAGCTGCAAACAGAGAAAGGCATAGACTGTGACTTCAGCTGACAAAGCACCCCATGCTTTCCTTCACCATGCTTGAATATGCAATATCAGACGGAAGCAAACATGCTAGCATGAAGTCTAAAAACGGTAGACTTCCTCACCACTATGCTACATTAAAGGCTTGGGTGAGATTACACCCCAGCCCCTTGGCTCTCCTCACTAAACTATAAAAATAAACTTTGAGGTTGGTAATATAAACCTCACAGTCTAAAACAGACCTCAGCTACCACAGTTAAATACATAGTGACAGGAAGATTACAAAGCCTTTTGCTCAGTAGGTAAAGCACATAGCACATTTATGTAAAATGGAAAAACAAGATCCCTATTTTTTTGCATGTTGCATTGTGCTCAGGACAAATTAGCAGGTTCTTGAATGATCAAATAGCCTCATCCAACAACAAGCTCTTTTGTCCTAAGAGCTCTCTGCTAGGCATCTTTGACGACAATGAAAGATATACAAGAATCTGGAGAAGTGATAATAGGTAAGATCTAGAGATACAAACCATGTGAGACATAACAAGTGAAAGCAAACGGCCAATGGAGAGAGAAAATGAGAACAAGGGGGTGAAATGAGAAGTGAAGTTCAGCCAACAGTAACCTCATACCAGGTTTTTGAAGAGGGCGGTGAGCTCTTTTGTGAACACAGCAAACTTGAGGAAGGCCGAACCGACATCGGGGTCATCCCTGTACACACAGTTCTCCCCAAACTTCTCCAGCGCCTGGATATACTGCTCCTCATTCTCCACATGTGCTGCAACGACACACAACCACACAGTGGCATTAGGAGCTTTGTGTCAACTAGGAGAGACACTGGATCAAGCAGCACACTAACAAAGACCTGCAGGAGAGATGAAGTGATAGACTAATACATGTAGTAATGTGTAGAAATAGATGTAGTAATATAACCTCACGTTTCTTGAATTTCCCCTGGGGATCAATAAAGTATCTATCTATCTATCTATCTATCTATCTATCTATCTATCTCTATCTTTCCATCCACACAACTGCATCAGATAACATCTATTGCATCTTTACACCAAGTTTACTTACTTTATATTTCATTGTGTGAGCACAGCACAGAATCTGTTGTCAGTTTGTGTGTGTGTTTGCTTTGGAAATTAACAACCTTAGTCTTCCTAGCGCCGATCATAGCCACAGTCAGACCATACTCTTAGATAGGACAATATTTAAGGAATTGTGGAAAACGTATTTTGGGTGACGGGTGTCTACAAAACATCAACACTATTTAAATTTAGAATATGAGCTAAGAGGCTGGTCAGATGAGTATCATGTGGCCACTTCTGCACTGAATATTTGTGAGAAAACAGGCCATCTAAAAAAAACATGAAGTAAAGTAAAAATAGGAAATCGTTCACTATGACCACCTCATCCTGTAATAAAACGAATGGAAATTCTGTGACGCTCGGACCATTGTTTACCTCAGGGCTAAAACTGTGCTTGAACAAACAGCAAAGGGCATAAAACGATAAACCACAATGGCCACACATCCACCTACACACCACAAGCCCTCGTTGCAAAATCTTTCACTAATGCCCCAGGGCACTTTCTAATCTGTGGAATGTGTAAATTGTTCTGCTAGCACTAGGCTGCTCAGGGTCAAAGCTTAAGGGACCGCGACCTAGTAACCCAGCCAGAACACAAAGGGTCTGGCTGTGGAGAACCACAGGAGAGCACATTAAAAACTGGAACTGAAACTAGAGGACAGTTGCGCCAGAGCGTGATGGGAGTCACAAGATAAACAGAAGCCTGCAGCATGGCAGCAATCTTGCATACTGTACATAGACTACACGTGGGACATTTGTTTCAGTACAAGCATCTCCACAACCTAAAAGCTTTGAACATTGGAGATTAGACATACACAAGCACTATGACTTCCCACTACCTAGACAGGCCAAAAAAGGAAAGCAACTTGTTCACTTGTTGTTACAGTTGTAGGCTACATTATTAGCTTAGCCTGGGGTGTCATTACACACATTGAGTGTAGGACTTTAGTCAGCTGCCTGTGTACAGATGTGTCAAAAACGTGCAGTGTCTGGTCCCCCCTCTCTTGGAGTGATAAGTGAACACAGCATTTACAACAGATTTGCAGGTGTATACAGAGTAGTTACTCGTCATTTCCTGAGAATGACGTGTGTAAATAGCTGGCTTGAGGCTGATGAACCTTGTTCTGGATTACAGTGGAAGGCCCCAAGGGCTTTGGCCAGACCGTAGTGGGATTTAGGAGAAAAGAAAAAAAGATAAATAAAAAAAGATAATAAAAGAAAGAGAGAGAGAGAGAGAGAGAGAACGCAAGGTAAGAAGGGAAGGTGTAGGAGATAACTGACAGAGTTGGAGGTGAGTCGAGTAGAATAGATGAAAGCTAGCTGACTAGACGCTGAGAGCAGCAGAGATGTGAGGAGAGAGGCCTGTCCAGACACGTCCTCTTGCGGGTTGGTAGAATGAGCGGAATGTGGAGTGACCGTTTTTCTCGGTCTCCTCCTTCCCTTTTTACCTGTGTTCTGTCTCTACAGACCCCGTCTATTTCATGGACATTCTTCTCTCTCCTGATTATCTCTCAATATCTCCTGAAATGTATTGAAGTCACACAATTCTCCTAGAGCAGTCAAAAAATCATTAGTCGCAACTCCATTAGTAGAGTGAGTGAACCACTGCCAAGATCACTTCGAGGGATTGGGAATTAGATTGGCTGCATTGAGCTATTTTTAATAGTGAAAGTACGGCTCGGTGTCAAAGGGGATTTGTAAGTGGATAAACGTAATAGATCATTGTGAAGGTACTTTACAGAAAACGTGTTCAACAGTGCAAACCAATAATGAAGTTGTTCTATGCATAAGTTGTTGTATGCATAGTTTCTCCCATTTCAGCTGCTGAAGCTTTTAACTTGTTCAGGTGCCTTGGTGGCCTCCCCCACCATTATTCTTCTCGAATGGTGATTCACTTTGTGGTGACGGCCTGCTCTAGGCAACATTTGCACATTTGCCATATTCCTTACATTCCTTAATGATAGACTTCACTGAACTCCAAGGGATGTTCAGTGACTTCCAAATGTTTTTGTATTTGAGATGTTCTGAGTGTTAGTCTTCATGGTGGAATTATAGCCAGGAGTACTGATCGACCAGTGATTGGACCTTCTAGACACAGGTGTCTTTATATTACTTTACTATATACACATTCACTGTACTCAGGCAATCTCCATTTCACTAATTGTAAGACAATTAGCACCAATTGGCTGGACCGCTGTGGATTTAGGTCAGTCACTTCAAGGGGGGTGAATATATACGCAATTGCTTGTTTTGCATGATATATTTTTTATTAATTAACATTTCTTTGTAGAAAAGTAGGGTGTGAATACTTTTAATAGGCACTGTAGATACTATTCCATTTTTTTGATATTCTTATTATTGTATTCTGAGTCTGTTATTCAGTCTGTAACTGTTATGATAAAAAATATATAATTTTCAAAGAAGAAAAAGTCTCTAAATTAGATGAAATTAGATGGCAACACTATTCTGCATCTAAAGCAGCATTGTAATACTGTAACACATCTTACAGCACTTGCTGCTTTCAAGAAAACATATACAGTATACTGTTTACTGTATACTGTTTTTGTGACAGGCAAACTAGCTGGCTGCCTGGCTTACTGACTCAGCGACAGTCTGTATTGCTCACAGACTGGTTAACCAATTCAGATGACTGGTGCCCCTTTTGGACCCAAAACAGTGACTCAAAATGGAGTATTCAGCATCCTAATAATGCTGTGTGTGTGTGTGTGTGTGTGTGTGTGTGTGTGTGTGTGTGTGTGTGTGTGTGTGTGTGTGTGTGATTCCATCACATTGAGTCTGGTAAGTGGTGAAGCAGAGTCATTTCCTGGCACTTACCCAGACCAGAGCTGCTGATGGACTTGACTGACTTCTTGATCTTGTGCAGAACACCTCGGTCCACATCCAAAGCCTGACAGGACGACAGACGGACAGAGAGAGAGAGAAAACAAAGACACATCATCACTGAAAGATAACAGAGGGGAAAAGATGAAACTGACTTGGATATGATAATATATGACAATGATATATACTTCCATAACAGTCCCTCATATTCAAAATAATCTGTGTAATGGTAAAAATAGGTGACAGGTCTGTTAGAGGGTGCATAAAATACCCACAAACAAATTATTTCCCATAACATATGACGTGTGATCACTTTAAAACAACATCCAGGCATCCACCCACTCATACACGCAGACACACACAAACAGTCTATTCTCTGTCTCACTGGCACTCCCACCTCTATAGACCCACCGCTCTGTCAAAAACCCTCTCTAATCTTCTCCCGTATTATGATTCACTGTATGGGAATTCTCTCTATCAGGGGATTTAACTTTTTGCTTGCTAGCTCTAACGTTACCGTGCCCTACGGTCGCTGTTTCCACAGCAACAAAGTTGGCACAGCACCAGGGCAACCCCAACAGCGGCCATAACCCCAGCCACAGGCTGGCCTGGCATGCCACGCTGCTCGCAGCTACTATCAAAACACGGCCAGGCGGGGTGGGGCGCCCAGTCAGTTACCGTGGAAACAACTGCATGGGAAAAGCCCAGCTGTTGTTCCCTCTGATAAGTCCTCAGTGACTTCCCACACAGACTAAAGTTAGTGCCATTCTCTCTCATCCACTACAAAGAGGAAATGGAGTAAGACATGGCCAGCTTGGAGCTATTATTGACCAAATGTGATGTAATGTAATGTAATTGATAACATGCACATGTTTTCCAATGATGACATTTCCAAAACTTCTTTCTTCCCACACCTGTTGTGCATGTGACTTTACAGTGTGTGAACCAAGGTGTGAACTGTGTGGGCTGTGCACATCCTTGTACATCATCAATCGCACCAAAACACATTTCACTTGACGAATGCAGAGGTGCTTAACTGTTAACTGCACTGTTTCCATTTCATTTTCCTGTGGAACGAATGTGGAACTCCTCACTGTGGAACTCTCCCAAACACACACCCAACAGCTGTGTGAACATATGTCTTAGAAGTACACAGTCCAGAATAAAACAGAACAGCATAAAACAAAACTGTTTTTACAGAAAACAGCTTAATGATATGTCCGTTTTTCAGTCTCTCGCATAGTCATTGAATCCTTCATCTGGTCATTCTGTTATTCTGATAAATCAGTCATCTAATCTCAGATACACAGCAGTGTTGGGAAGAACTGATAGAAAGGCTAGATAGGCAGGGCTATGAAATCACACCCTTTTACCCATGTGCAGCATGAATAAATCAGACTCGCTATCTGTCACCTGCTTCCTGCATGTCTGTGTCAAACAGACGGACAGTATTTTGAGACTGGACGTCCACTTACCTTCTGTTTGTTCAAGAGCAGATCTCTATCAGTGATTGTCACAACTGACATCATTAGTGACTGAATGATTCACTGACAGTGTGAGAGACTGATAATCTGACAAACTAATCAAACTGACTTGCAGGACCAAGGTCCCATGTGTTGTTGATATGGGATAGGAGCTTTTTCTACATTGAAAGAGCTATGAAAACACAGACACAGACTTCAAAACAACTCTCACAGGGGATAAATGGGCCATCTGAAAATTGATGTGGTCTCCATTATGACAAAGAAAAAGGTCAATGCAGACAAACAGTAACAGATAGAGAAAGAGACAGAAAGGGAGACGGAGAGAGAGAGAGAGAGAAAAAGAGGGAGAGACAAAGATACATTGAGAGAGAAACAGTGTGAGACAATCATACAGGTTGGGACAGGAACCCTACAGTCAGTGCAGAGGTACAGGCTGAGACAAGAGTGAAGGAACGGACTGCCAGAGAGCATGCTGGGAAACCTGCCGACCCTTGCCCGGAGGAGCTATCCCACAATTCCCATGTTCTGCTCAGATTAAAGGGAGGGAGGGAGGGAGAGAGAGAAAGAGAGAGAGAGAGAGAGAGAGAGAGCTTCAAAGGCAGGCCTCAGCAGGAAGCCAAAGAGACAGCTGAGCTGACCGTAGGACTGGAAGTGGGAGTTCCTGCTGGGGTTTAAGTATCCACTAGGTATTTGTGTGCACATTTGTGTGTTTGAGTGTTATAAGTCAAAGAAAGAGAGAGAGAGGGGGGGAGAAAGAGAGAGAGAGAGAGAGAGAGAGACTGCAAATACATGTTTTATGTGTCTGTGGTTGGAACATGCACTGAGTAGGAAAAACAGCTATCAGCTATGATACTCCTTCATCATAAGATAATAAGTGATGTATGTGTTTGGGTGTGACTGTGTGTGTGTGACTCTGTGTGTGTGTGTGTGTGTGTGAGAAAGAGAGAGTGAGAGAGAGAGAGAGAATGATGATACTGGTGATGCTAAGCAGCAGCTTGTCATGTGACAAGGTCCAAAGCCACATCATTCCCAGTCTCTGTGTCATGTCTGTCAAGCCCACACCACACAGCTCTGTCTCTCTGTTTACACAGAGGGTGTGCTGGGCAGAGAGCTCACAACAAACTGCCTGGTGCATGGCTTAGCAGCCTGACCCGTCTGCAACCAGATATATGACTGCTTTACATCTAAATGACCACATTTTATTATTATAACGGGACTTCCTTGTGTGTGTGTGTGTGTGTGTGTGTGTGTGTGTGTGGGGGGGGGGGGGGGTGTTGAGACAGATCTGTGTTGATGTTGTAATACTTCAGGCAGAGCTGCAAAGAAAAAAAGCATAAGGCATTCTTAGGGCATCTGAAGTCAGTTGATTCCAGTGGTCACTTCCTTTACCCTCAGGTCACTTAACACAAAGAGAATGCCAACATGCCCAACCATGTCCTGATGGCCAGGATGCCTGGCTGCCCCTCAAGTAAACTTAAGCTGTTAATCCTACTCCTGACTAATATAAATAAGCAGTAGTTTAATATTAACAATATTTTACCACTTCATGAAAGTGTTGTTTTTGCACAAGTTCACTTAACACCATATGGTGTTATCCGAGTTGTACTTTGGACTTAAAGTGCCCTACAGTTTCTTACACACAATGACTGGAAGTGCAGAAGTGAATCCGGCAGATCTAAGCGAAACCCTTTTCTGTGCTTGGAGTGGATAGCTGTTTTGGTCCGACTCAAGACCATCACGCAAAAAATTCCAGCACTTACGCATGTACAGTTTCAACAGCTGCTACTTTAAACGCACAACTATAGTGAGTGAGATTAATAAACATGATATTTTTCGGAACTATCCATTTACAGTAATGGCGCCTGGACATGTATAGACTCGCAGTAGTGTTCTATCAACGTTTCACACCCGTTGCTCAAAACTGGAGATCTTCGCCGAGTATGCCAATCCAGTTTGAAACGTAAACGAATTTGAGAACAGACTGATTCAAGAACAGATGGATTGATGGATTACCACAATTGAGCAGTTCGTGCTTTATCCAAAGAGTTTACCTAAAGGGCGAGGGATACACCTCAAAAAGTGAATGATGAGGGTCAAAGTTTTAATTTCACAAGCAGGAAGTAATGCAGTCACAGCTGATTGCAAGCCATTCCTGAACGGGATTGCTTAAGACAGTTAAACAGACAGACATGCCTGCTTTCAGCGTGGACGCACCCAGCCGCACCCCAGATACAACTCTTTCCCATGGGTGTCAGTGAGCTTTCACATAGTAGCCTACGCTACACGAAACTAACTCACCTCTTCCAAAGCGGTCACCGTGTTCCGACAGTTGGTCATCCGAGTAGTGAAAATTGAGGTTGTGGGGGCTTTATAATCCTCATTGGTTATGTCCATAAACTCCACGACGGAGACCCGGTCAGACATGTTGAAGCCTTATAGGTATGGGTCCGGTTCCGAGACTGGATGATGGCAAGAGTATCCAATCGTAGCCAGCGGTGACCTGGTAGCCAGATCCCGAGGTGTTCCACAATGTTATCTCAGGTTAGACATTCCAGCAGAGACGCATGACCCTCTCGCTGTGCGCAATGAGACAAATCTGCACTCCGATTGTCTTACACAAAAAATAAATAGTCTAAGTAAGCTAAGCGAAACTAACAACAATCGCCAGGCAGATTATGGCAAAAGCTTCCAGAATAATGCAGTTCACCCGACTTCAGCCTAGGTGATTGTGCTATTCAGTTTGAGAAGTAGCGTAGTTTAGTCTACTTCTGCCACTGTCAACTCGTAAGTGCTGAATTGGATTCCACGGGACTAGGGAGAAGACAGCTCAGCCAATAGGAGGCCTTGAACGATCGATACGTGAGTAATATACCTTGTGATGGCCTAGCATTTCAGAGAAACAGCACCAAGCCATTACCAACAAGAAAATGTAATTTTGTATTTAGGCTACATTCACTTGCTGTTATTATCTCCTTTACGCATGGACATTAAGGATAAAATCTCTGCAACACCGAATGGCACAGGATCTCCATTGGGGAAAGGGGCTGATATTGTAGGCCCATTTATTTTATGCTACATTGGAACAAAACTTTGCTTTGCAGTATTTGAATTATTTAGGTCTGGTAGTTTCTACAAACCGAGGTTGGGCATTATTAATATAAAATATTTTTTTTTATCTTAACGTCAACATTAAATAAAACTCTATGATATAATTTGCATGAAGTAGACTACTTGGTCTGTTGTAGTGTATGTTTTGCGGCAACAGTCAAAGGCACACAATGACACAATAATGACATCTAGTGATGGAAAATGGAAGCGTATCTTACTAACTTGTAAATATACCCTTGTTCCTGCGTTTATGGCATAGCCTACAATAATTTATAGATTTATGGTGATATGACACATAGCTACAGACAGCAGAGATTACCTCGAGGAAGACAAGCAGTTTGCCTGCACAGGCGATTTACAGAATTAAGACATCCAAGATAAGTGATAAAACGAGGTTTGACATAGCATTGTCTGGTCATCCTAGCTCAACTCGTTTCACTAATGCCAATTCAGGATGAGTAGGAGCGACTATGTCAAGCCAGGATGTGTGCGCGTTCTCGTTTCTGCTCCAAAGTGCCCACGGTTGGAATAAAAAAGATGCGAAAATTGCGTCATTCACACAAAGTGAACAACCGCTTTTTGATACAGACTAACAATGAAGTAAAGTTGTCCTTCTTGGAATGGGGAATCATGGCTATTCCTGTAAAACAGCAGGAGTAGGCGTGGTAGACCAACTGAATGCAAATTTATGTATGCATCCATGTGTGAGTCCTTCCTTGTCTCGGCACGCAACGTCATTAAGAAAGCGCTTGCCACTGCAAATATGCACGTATGATATAGCCTACCTTAATATAGTTGAAAATACCTTCGAAAACTTTCCCCTCCACTTCCAATCAACTACAGTAGGCTATTCATCAAACGTCTATCAATAAAATAAGCAAACAATTAGTACCTAGGCCTATGTTAATTATAAGGCTATCACAATTAAAACTAGATGTACCGCATAGCGGTACAAAATATGACCGCCGCTCAGTCCTGTACAGCCGTTCCGCGAAAATAAATCACACTTCAATTTGTCTCCATATTTTACTCCATCCCCCACTCTTGAAACTTTTGTGTATGCTTGTTTGGCATGCCTGAGTGTGTGTGTGCGGCTGCACAGAAAGTAGCCTACTGGTGCTGAAAAGTTGAATAGATTGTAGAATAGCCAAAGAAGATGTAGCATTGTTATAAAACCTTTAAAATCTCTAAACAATCACAAGTAGGGCAGTTCATCACAGTTCATCCATGGCAACTGATTGATGAAAGGTCATTTACACCTGTAGGCTACATTGTATTTGGGAAAAGCAAAAGGTATCAGCATAATGTTATTTATGTATTTGTTTGTTTGTTTGTTTGTTTGTTTATGAACAAAAACATCTGTCAGTTCCATGCCATTTTCAACAGCTATCAAAAACAAAGGTCATTTTTGGATGGATGGATTTTTTGTGAAAGTTTCTTCTTCTACATAAGATTTTAGTCATCTTTAGTTCATGTAATACTTCATTGTCAATGCACAAATTAAGTAACAGTAGTCTGAAACGTTATTGTTAATGCACAAATTAAGTAACAGTAGTCTGAAACGAAATGCTGTTTTACATGTAACCAGTGGTGCAAATAACTGACATGTCCAAATGGGCCTTGATAAAATGCGTCGCTAGACTGTTCATACACATTTTAACGGGCCAAAGTTGAATCAAAGCACATCGATTCCCCTCTCACACACCCTGCACGCACTTAAAACGAAATAAACAGGCGTCTTAGTCTCACGCATGTATAGGCAAAACTGTATCAGTAGCCTAACGTTGGTAAATCTTCCATTGCACAGAATGATTTTTGTAGCACGTGCAACAAATGACAGTCGAAAGATACAATTACAGTGCTGCTATCAATTTGCTTGGTATATCCGCATTTCTAGTTTTCTACAAATGCAATCAATCAAATTGGCCTCCATCACTCAACCAACGCTAATGGTAACATTACCTAGGTCCTTATTGATATTATAAGATTAACGTAGGCTACCTGCAGTAAAAACCAAGCATGTCCGATAAACATCATCAGATTTATGTCGGCTTCAAGAAGAAATGGGAATTACATTTCATGTGAACATCGTCCTATCCTTATTAGACGTTCTCTGCGGTAAATTACAGTCCTTGTAGGAAGCGTCCATTGTTTTTTTCAACCCACTTTTAACTTCCAACAAAATTACGTCTCACTGCAACGATGCGCCATCTAGTGAACAAACGACTACTTATCGCCAATACTGGAAATGCAGCCATGATGATGGTGATGAATATTTATTATGGCTTTCTTTTAATCCTACTGAATTTGTAATTATGTATCGGCCGTTCTAATACCGATAGTATGTGGGTGCCTGTGTGTGTGTGCATGTGTATATGTGTGCACCGCCATCTACAGGCCAATGAGTGTACAGTCACTAAATGTACACATAACCTAATTTTTTTTAGACCCCCCCATGGATGAAATTCTACGAAACTTGGCATACCCCCAGAGAATGCCAGGTCAATCATACACATAAAATTTGGTGCAGTTCTGAACATCTTAACTGAAGATAGGGGCGATTAAAGCAGAATAATATTGCATTTTCATTTTTTACCGGGGGGGTGCAAATCACAAATGAGTGATTATGGGCCAGGTTGATGTGGGCCCTTGAGACCAACATACCATAAAAGATTCTTCATCCTCAGTGCCACGGTTCAGGTAGTTATTTAGGAAAAACTGTTTTTTTTGCGGTTCGGGGGGCCCAGCACGGGGGTGGAGTGGCCCCCGGGGACGAAACGAAATTTTTCCGTAAAAGTCTAGTGGGGCTACATACCCACCAAATTTCATGTGCCCCGGTGGTTCGGTGTCCCGGGTATCGTTGACCAAAGATTCAGGAAGTAGATGACGAAAAAAAAAAAAAAAAAAAAAAAACTTTGACAATCCCTATATGATCGCTTCGCTAGCTTCGCTAGCGGCGGTCATAATAATAACCATATATATGGTAGTAGGCAGACTATCCGTTTTGTTTTGCGTGCAAATACATTTACAAATAGTTTATAAATGGAATAAAGCTCCTTAAAAATTAGCACGGAGGTCTGATGTGAATGACAGCTAGCTGAACCAATAAGACGACATAATTACCATTATAATTAACTTAGCTTGGCTGTTAGCCTGGTCGAGACCATAGACAGTAAAGGTCGGGACCAGGCTAGGTGCAGAGAATAAATCCCCATGGTAACTTAGGCCTATGTGCCATCTCTTTTGTGAAACCAAGTCAAGGCTAAATTCATCCAGGATAACCTAAAAATCCCAGCTTAATCCCTTATCTAGGTTTTGTGAAATACCCCTCAGCTTGATAGACTACGAAACACTTGAAAAAACGGTACAAAATCTCAGCTCTTCCCCATGTGTCTTAGACACTCTGCCTCTTCCAAGGAGACTTTGTGCACATCCCAGGTGCTGAACAAAAAAGGGTCAAGTTTTTTAGGAAAAAAGTAGGGCTGCACGATTATGGCCAAAATGATAATCACGATTATTTTGATCAATATTGAGATCACGATTATTTATCACGATTATTAATTAATTTTAGTGACAAAAATATTTTTTCCCTAAACATGTTGGACTTGCTATCTGGCTCACCCAAATTCTTCCCCTTACATTTACTCCCCTAAATTACGGCAAATATAGATTTGACTGCGACTTCCAAACAACTTTCAAACAAATATTTTGTGCGTGCTACTATTTGGGAAAACGTTAACGGCCCACCGGGAATCCTCCCAATGCTCCCCATTAGCCACTTAAAAGCTCTGCTTTTTGTTCATGAGTTTACTGTAATAGTTTAGTCCAGGGGTGTCCAAACTTTTTGACTGAAGGGCCACATTGGGTTTTGAAAATTGGCCAGCGGGCCACACACAAATAATAATAATAATAATGATAATGTTTTGTATTATTTAACTGACAAAGTCATTTTGTTGTAGAAAATAAATTTCTTAAGAAATACTGTTAATTTGATGCTGTTTAATTCATTTATAAATGGTGCACTCTCACTTTAAGACTCTTTGCCAGCTCCACTCAAATATAGCCTATGGCTAGTGCTGTGCCTATGGCTGTGCCCTCTCACAGTTTATAAATGGTCAGTAGTGAGAACTACTGTTGCCATCGCCCTCTCTCCCACGCTCAAATGCGTCCCCAATTAAATGGACTATTAGCATAACGTAGTTAGATCTGCTGCAATGGAGATACTATGTATCTCGATGTAACAAGCTGTTAACTGTAAACGTTCTCTAAGAAGAGTGTAAAGCAGTTTGCAGTAGCCTAAAGTTAACCACAAAGTCGTCTATCGCTGGAAAAAAATAGCGAGCGGCCTATGATAAACTAATGAATGCTCGGCGGGCCGGATTAAAGTGCGTGGCTGGGCGCAGTTTAGACACCCCTGGTTTAGTCATTCGTTGATATGTAAAACACTGACGTGTAGGCTACATTTTCATTATTGTTCACTCGTTTTGAGTAGGCTGTGTCTTGAAACGCATATGCATTGTAGGTTGCACATGTAGCTTATACATAAATAAAATTCACGGATCCCGTCGTTAGCTCAACTCTTATTACAGTATAGGCTATCGGAGGAAGCAAACAAGGACTAAAAGTTAACGTGATAAAAAAGGCATGTGTGGTTTACGTCATGTGATGTGTTTCACGGTATGAGTTGAGAGCCCTGCTTTGCTTATATTTTTGGTTAACTTAACTTGCCTTAAATCCGAAATATTTTCGAACAATGGATGATCCGCTTCGAGGGACAAGCTCTTGTCCTTCTGCTGTGCCACACATTTGATTTTTGATCGTCGTTTATTGTATAGTCTAACTAGCCTACTAATAGTTAACATAATGCCACTACAGTGCATCCAAACTGAGCAGTGCATCAGGCTGAGCAGTGCAGGGGACAGCTGTCATTGGTAGGCTGCATGCAGGCACATGGTCAGACAGGTTTAAGGAGCGCTTGATTTGTTTTGTAGCGGAGCGATATAATGGTTGCCAGGTTGGTTCTATGGGTAGAGCACGCATTTTAAATATCGCTCGATCACGCAAATTTGATCGTGGGAAGCCAAAATCGTGATCGTGATTAAAATTCGATTAATTGTGCAGCCCTAGAAAAAAGTTCACACACTCCTTGGTATTCTTTTGTTGAGTTTATTTTCTCATTTGGCACATGACGTTTCGACCTTGCGGTCTGTCTAGAGGGGTGGAGTCAACTCAGTGATTCATTAACCCTTGCAGGTACAGCATGCAAGCTTGTGGTGACTAAAGCCAAATAAAAACATAAGATAGAACCTTAAACTTTGTACAATAACACAAGCAGATGTCTGAAGATACAGTCATCTACAATAAATAGAGTTCCTCATGTAAAATTCAGTAATCAATGCAAATGTTGTTCACAGTCAATATTAGAGAAAGGGTCTAATGTCCAAATCTTCATTGAGCCCCCTTGGGGCCAAAGTTCCCAGGTGGTGAATCCAGAAGGCCTCTCTTTTTAGAAGCAGGTTGTCTGTGTCTCCTCCTCTGCGGTGTTGTTTTACATGTTCTATCCCTATAAATCTCAAGGTTGAGAGTGGGTGTCCTGATTGGTTAAAGTGAACCGCCAAAGGGCTCTTTTCATTGTTGTTTCTGATGTTACTCCTATGTTCACTTATTCTTATCTTCAGGGCCCGGCAACAATAAAAAGTGAATCTGAGGAAGACCGCAAGGTCGAAACGTCATGTGCCAAATGAGAAAATAAACTCAACAAAAGAATACCAAGGAGTGTGCGAACTTTTTCCCTAAAAAATTAGACACTCTGCCTACCAATTTCTTCAAAACTGTTTTTCACCTCATAGCGGCGGATGTCCTTCAAATTGTAAATGTATCACTGCTGTCTGGCACTTGTACAGCTTACACAGCTGTTGTAAAACCACTTCTCAAGAAGAATAACCTAGATGCCTCCATGCTAAACAATTACAGGCCCATATTCAATCTACCTTTTATTGGCAAAATTATTGAAAAAGTAGTCTTTAATCAATTAACCACCTTCCTAACATCAAATGGGTATTTTGATTACTTTCAGTCTGGTTTTCGGGCAAATCACAGCACTGAAACAGCTCTCATTAAAGTTTCCAATGACATACGACTCAACACTTCAGGTAAAACATCAGTCCTAGTGCTACTGGACCTTAGTGCAGCATTTGACACTGTTGATTACAATATTTTACTACACAGACTAAAACACTGGGTTGGATTTACAGGCATAGTTATCAGCTGGCTAAAATCCTATCTACAAGAAAGGAGCTTCTTTGTTGCCATCAGAAACTGTACCTCAACACCAACGTCCTTGAGCTGTGGTGTTCCCCAGGGGTCGATCTTGGGGCCACTATTATTCAACCTCTATATGCTCCCACTTGGACAAATCATCCAAAATAATTTGATTTCATATCATAGCTATGCAGATGACACACAAATGTACTTAGCTCTGTCACCAAACGACTATGGTCCTCTTGAATCTATGTGTCAGTGTATAGAACAAATCAACACCTGGATGTCTCAACATTTTCTTCAGCTAAACAAAGAAAAAACTGAAGTAATTATATTTGGTAAAAAGGAGGAAAGACTAAGGGTTGCCACTCTCCTTGACACAAAAGAGTTGAAGGCAAAGGATACTGTTAAAAATCTTGGTGTATTAATTGACAGTGATCTAAATTTCAACAGCCACATGAAAGCGATAACTAAATCAGCTTTTTAACACCTCAAAAATATTGCCAAACTCAGAGGGC
This sequence comes from Alosa pseudoharengus, assembly GCF_046254945.1. NCBI lineage: Eukaryota > Metazoa > Chordata > Actinopteri > Clupeiformes > Clupeidae > Alosa > Alosa pseudoharengus. The sequence continues at coordinate 29,702,313 of NW_027468859.1, read as the reverse complement.
TGATGTCAAAACATGACTTAGAAAAACTCATTCATGCATTTATCTCCAGCAGGGTTAATTACTGCAATGAACTGTTCACAGGCCTTCCAAAAAAGACTATTAAACAGCTTCAGGTGATACAAAATTCAGCAGCTAGGATTCTAACAAAAACTAAAAGAACTGACCATTCTTAAGTCCTTGCACTGGCTTCCAGTAAGTCACAGAATCGACTTTAAAGCACTATTGCTTGTTTATAAATCAGTAAATGGAGCAGGACCTAAATACCTGTCAGACATGCTTCAGCAGTACACACCTTCTCGTCCTCTCAGGTCCCAGGTGAAAAACGTGTTAGTAAAACCTACTGTTAGAACTAAACATGGTGAAGCAGCTTTTAGCTGCTATGCGGCTCAGCTCTGGAACCAACTTTCGGATGACATCAAAAAGACCCCAACTGTAGCCAGTTTTAAATCTAGACTTAAGACCAAACTGTTCTCAGATGCTTTCTGCTAACTGCGCCGAGTTACAAATTCTGAATCTGCCTTGATAATTATTCTACCTTGTCTTTTATTACTTTTTTACTACTTTTGCCTTTGTTTTTGCTTATTAATTATTCTTTATTTTTAAATGATTTTACCTTGTGTTTTATGTTTTCTTTTTATTATGATCTTTACCTTTTAACTATTCTTTGACTATATTGCCCTTCTATGCTTTTATTTGTTATTATTGTTTGGTTTTGTTTATGTAAAGCACATTGAATGACCTCTGTGTATGAAATGCGCTATATAAATAAACTTGACGTGACTTGACTTGACTATACTGCTACTAGCAGTAGGCCTACCACACACTGGCAGACTCCCCCTGGTTGGGTGTCCTATTGACTGGCCATACATGAGAAAAATGTTTCACTGCCCTCTATAGTGCCACAAACAATTATTTTGAAAAATGAACATTCTATAATGCTTTGTATCAGTCTGTAGTTTGCCGCCTCCAACAATTCCAACAGTTGTCAGACGTGGTCTCTCATATGAAGCCCTCTTCTTGCCACTCTGATATTCTTCCATCTCACCTTTTCAAAGAAGCTTTTGCGGCTATTTGCCCTTTTATCTTGAGCATCATTAATAGCTCCCTGGCTAATGGAGTAGTACCCTCTGGCTTTAAACACGCTATTGTGCAACCTCTCCTGAAAAAACCTTCCCTTGATCCCATTGATTTGAAAAATTATAGGCCCAAGATCTTAGAAAAAGTTGTTCTGTCACAAGTCTCTTCCTATTTAAACACCTCTAATATGCTTGACAAGTTTCAATCTGGTTTTAGACCACTTCATAGTACAGAGTCTGCCTTACTTAAGGTCCATAATGATCTATTGCTCTCTGTTGACTCTGGCTCTTGTGCCCTATTGGTCCTGTTAGATCTTAGTGCTGCTTTTGACACCATTGACCACAAGATCCTATTAAAACGCCTGGACGTTGAAGTTGGTCTGCAAGGCACTGTATTAAATTGGTTCAGATCTTACTTAACTGATAGATCTTTTTCAGTGCATTTAGGCAATGCTTCATCGTCATTTGCTCCCATTAAGTGTGGTGTCCCCCAGGGTTCTATTTTAGGGCCTCTATTATTTTCTTTATACATGCTTCCCCTGGGCTCCATTTTCAATCAATTCAATATTCGTTACCACTGCTACGCAGATGACACCCAATTTTATATACCGGTGGCCCCTGAAAATTCCTGCTCATTGACAAACCTTTTTCTTTGTCTTAATGACATTAAGAATTGGATGGCTAACAACTTTTTACAGCTAAATGACAGCAAAACAGAAGTTATCATTTTTGGACCACCAAATTCTGTCAACAATGTAAGCAAGTCTCTTGGCCCTCTGCCTGTTAACCATCACAGTGTGGTCAAGAACCTAGGTGTTTTCCTAGACTCTTCTATGACTTTTAATAAGCAAGTCAACAGCGTTGTCAAGGGAAGTTTTTACCAACTTAGGACAATAGCAAAGCTCAAGTCTTCTCTCTCCTACAGTGATTTAGAAATCCTTATACATGCCTTTATTTCCTCTAGGCTTGATTATTGCAACTCACTGTATGTAGGTGTAACTAAATCTACTCTAAACAGACTCCAGCTGGTCCAAAATGCCGCAGCCAGATTACTGACTGGATCTAAGAAACGTGACCACATTTCACCTGTGTTGGCTAAACTGCACTGGCTTCCTGTGGAACAAAGAATTAATTTCAAAATTCTTCTGTTTGTTTTCAAAGCTTTACATGGTTTAGCACCTCCGTATTTATGTGATCTTTTAATTCCTTACTGTCCTCCTAGACCTCTTCGATCATCTTCCCAGTGTCTTCTTTGTGTTCCTTCTGCCTCTCTTAAATCCAAAGGTGACAGAGCTTTCTCTGTCTATGCTCCCCAGCTTTGGAATAGCCTTCCTGATGTTGTGAAATCCTGCCCCACTATTAGTAGTTTTAAATGCAACCTAAAGACCTACCTCTTCTCCCTAGCTTTTAACACTCCCTGACTCCCTCACCTCTTCCTTTTTTATATGTTTATATGTATGTATATGTATTATTGGTATTATTATTATTTTTATTATTATTAGTATTATTATTATTTTTTTAATTATTATTATTTTATGTAAAGCACTTTGGTGCAATGCTATTGCTTTGAAATGTGCTATATAAATAAATTTGACTTGACTTGACTATAATGGTCTATAGACCCTTTCAACAATAAAAACAAAAACAATGCTTGAACGTTCTATTTGGTTCCCAATCTACTTCCTCTGCATTAAGATAACATGTGGAATGTTAAAACGGAAGCCTTGTGGGGCCAACTATGATGCTGATACACTCTTGAAAGGGTCTATACTTGGCATTCGCTATGTGTGCCCTTCCATTTGAAAGAGGTAGCATTATGGAGTGCCCTCTATGCTGCCCCTACATGACAGTATTTCAAAGGGTGTAATTTCCTGTACAGAAATGTAGTGGACTGTATATTGCACTACATGTGAGTAAGCATAAAGAAGTGCCAACATAGGTGCTCCTCTAGTGGGTAAAATGTAATGCAGTAAAGGATAGATAGCACTGTGACACTATGAAGTGCCCTTGCAATGTAAAGGAAAACATCCCAGTAGTACAATGAGATGCAGTGCCCTCTAGGTAAGGTAAAAGGGAATTAAAAAACTGAGAACCATTTAGTCTTAATTTCAATTTCTCTAGCAAGTCATAGCCTTACTGTTTCTGTTTCAAATGACACCCAAACCTATAGCCCGAACCCCATTCCAGGACTGACCTACCAACACTTCTGTCTTTAAGTCAAGCTACATTATCTTCAGTTAAACATGGGTTGTTATTCACCTCAGATACTTGAAAGAGGCCACTCAGTCAAATAACAGGTCATGCTATGTGCGATAATCATGCTTTGTAATTGCCATCTTTTTCACAACAAAATGGCTTAAATCTGTTGATGGTTACGTCATATTTGTAAATTTCCATTTCTTTCAACAAAACTCATCATTTAAGGGGTTATTTTTCAAAATGTTGGAATTTAACATTCATACTCAGTCCATGCTTGATACATCGTAGCCTATCGTATCGTATCGAACATACATCGTATCAGCATAGATGTATGTATGATCAATATGGTCAAAAATGGTTTGTTACTGTGTAACCCTTGCTGCATCCTCACCACATTTGTATACACTTCCACACCAACCTAAACCAGAGATTTTCTAATGAGGACACACAGCATTCAAAGAATCCTCCATAGAAACGCATGGGGTTAGTTCATAACGCCAGTATGGCAGGATATTGGATACGTCATTAGACCTACCTTCAGGACAAGGGAGTGATTTGAGGCACTTGTGCTCTCCCTTTTCCTTTTTAGAAACACACAAGCATACCCACAAGCCACAGCCACACACACTGCCTTAAACCAAAATGAAATAACAACTGGTGACGCAAGAACTTTTAATTGGTTTAAATTCACTTGAAAAAGAGGGACATTGATTAAAAAAAGCACGCAAGCATGCATGCTAGACTGAGCACTCTGATTGTTCTTGCATCCATTTGCTCTTTGTGGAGATAATGGCTGTTGGAACAGACACAGAGAGGTACAGAGACATCAAGCCACTGTTTACCATCATAACAGGCAATTCATTATCTCCTAGACACTGCACCATGTAAATCTTTGTGTTTGGCAAAAACAAGAATTGCGTAAGAAGAGCAATTCCCAAAGAAACTATCAAACACGTTAACAGCCATGCCTTTCCAAGGCCTTACGGCAGGGGTCGGCAATTACGTTTGGACCCGGGCCAATTTTTTTTCAGACAATGGCATCGCGGGCCATAGCTTTTGTAATGGGGGGGGGGGGGGGGGGGGGGTTATAGGCCTACTATTTAAATTATTAATTATTATATTATATTAAAATAAACATCATCTAACTTTTAAAATGCATTTAATTTAATTCCATTAAAAACGTTTATTTGCTTATGTGCGCTGTTTTTATGCCGCCTGCTGCATCTCCTGTCGTCTCTCATGAAACAGGCGACTTGCCTAGCAACTTGCCGTAACTAATGTGTAGGCTACAAATATTATTCTTTTGGATGACGTGTAAATGATTAGCTGAACATTGCTATATGCTAGTTATCGATGCAAAATGTCGTTGTCAAAAGCCTTGAAAAGAAAAATTGATTCAGAATGCAGGACCTACAAAGAAGAATGGAAGCAGAGGTATGTGTTGAGCCTGCCTGCATTTCTTAATGCCAAGCCTATTAATTTAACGAAACATAGGCTATTTTTGACCTTGCCCACTGGAAGAGGGAGACAGGACACTGTTGTTTTTTTTTTGCACAAGATTACGCGCACTCGCGTGCCAATACCGTTCCGACCTGTGCGTCATGGATAACTGCAAGGATGTTCCACCTGTTTTGTCACTTTAGTAGGACTATCATCTATACCTCAATAAATGTTTTGAAATTGATGGGATTGCTGTAGGCCTTTTTTTCTTTTTAAAAACATGGGGTTAAAAAAAAAATTCATTCAACAGCAAATTAACGTCATCTCGCGGGCCAGATAGAATCAATGGCGGGCCAAAATTGGCCCGCGGGCCACTATTTGCCGACCCCTGCCTTACGGTATGGTGCTCACTCCATGTTTACAGAAAGTGCAAGTGAATTTTGCGACTATGAACACCTGAAGTTCATGATCTACTATAGCATTGGTTCTCAAAGTGGGGTCCGGGGACCCCCAGGGGTCCGTAGCACATTGTCAGGGGGTCCCTGACAAAGTTTGCTACCAAATATGAAATTGTCTTATATGGCGAAAAATGCTACAGTATCAGTATTTGCCCAATTGATCTGCTGATACGTTACATCAATACGTCAAAACACTTTACGTAAGGGATAACGGTCGCCGAGGTGTCATGTTATACAGAATTAATGGACGAGGGCGAGGGGCAAAAAACTCCCCGACGCGCAGCGGAGGGGAGTTGCCTCCGCCCGAGTCCATTAATTCTGTATAACAGGATGGTTACGTAAAGGTCTACCATTCATAAGCATTTATATGGAACGGTGTCCTGTTATTCAGAATTAAAGGCCACCCGCCAGCCAATCAGAAAAGAGTATTTCTTCTCTCCGGGTGATAATATTAATTAACCGCCAATAAAATGAAAGTTATATGAAGCAAACACTATGTGTTCAACACAATAGGCTTACATTTGATAAAGAAACAACAATCCTTTAAAAAAATCCTACATACTGTCAAAGTTTGCTAACATGACTATTGTGGTATTAGCACTTTATGTTTTTAAAATACATCTAACAGAAAAAAAGGCTATACAGCTACATGAAGTTTTTAATGTGTTGCGATTATGAGGGGTCCTTGAAGAATTTTCCACTCCATGAGGGGTCCGCGGCCCACAAATGTTTGAGAACCCCTGTACTATAGTACCATGTAAAAAAGGTCTACACATCATTTACTGGCACAAATACATGGTATGAGTACATGGTGTTAACTCCATCATATATAAAATGTACATTCCAACAAACATAAAAGTACATATTCCTTGTTTATGGAATTTTTTTAACTATTGTCATCTTAAATTACAGTTGTTCCCCAGTACATTATCCCTTTATGTGTTGTCACGTCATGTCACGCAACATGATGTAAAACATGTAATGCTTTTGCTCTACAGGTAGTGGTAGAAATCCATTTAAAACAAACAAAAACAACACTTATGTATAAGTGTGTGTGTGTGTGTGTGTGTGTGTGCACATCATGTGTGCATGCAATATATCCACTTTCTGAAAAGGGAAACCTTCTGCAAAATCTTGTATAGATATAGATATAAATGTGGATGTGTGTGTGTGTGTGTGCGCTCTTTAGTGCTTCACTAAAGTTATTATGCCAGCAGAACTGCCCAATTCACCTCCCTTTTTAACCCCCGTTAGCTGTTAGCAGTTAGCTCTCCGCCACCAGCCGCTCCCTCTCCGCGTCGCTTCCCGCTTCCTCCTGGCTCCCTGCCAGGTGTGCGCAGCACGGTATCCGGGCCAGCAGGGGGCGGTGCAGGCCGTTGTAGAGCATGGTCCCTAGCAGCAGTACCAGGAAACCCAGCACCTGCAGGCCGTGGAACACCTCCCAGCCCAGCGCCAGGCTCACCGCCCAGATGACCACTGTCCGCAGGCTGTCCAGCACCATGCGCGTGGTGGCGCTCATCTCCTTGGTGACGCTCATGCCGGCGAAGTTGAAGAAGGCGATGCTGAGCGTGTTGCCGAGGAGCGCCAGCAGCACGAGCGGCTGCCGTCCGATCTGGCAGAAGGCGTCCAGCGCGTCCTCCAGCACCTGGCGGGGGTTCTGGCCGAAGCTGCCCGCGGGGATGAAGTACATGGGGATCAGCAGCAGCGACAAGATCAAGAAACCAAAGAGGCCTGTGAGAGAAAAGAGCCGAGGAAGAGGAGGAAAGAGGAAGAGGGAGAGCAGAATATGTCATTCATAAATATGTTGTATAGTGTGTTGTTTGTATTTATAAGTATAGTATATAGTATAAGTATATATACTTTTTTGATCCCGTGAGGGAAATTTGGTCTCTGCATTTAACCCAATCGGTGAATTAGTGAAACACAAACAGCACACAGTGTACACACAGTGAGGTGAAGCACACACTAATCCCGGCGCAGTGAGCTGCCTGCAACAACAGCGGCGCTCGGGGAGCAGTGAGGGGTTAGGTGCCTTGCTCAAGGGCACTTCAGCCGCGGCCCACTGGTCGGGGCTCGAACCGGCAACCCTCCGGTTACAAGTCCAGAGTGCTAACCAGTGGGCCATGGCTCCCCCATTTATGTACCTAAAACTGTACTTTGAGTGCCTTGAAAAGCGCTATACAAATTAAATTAAAATGTATGATTTTTTTTAATCTACTCATAAGTCATTCAGAAATATAAATCTAAGGAACCCATGTCACCCAAATGGCACCCAAAACCCATATAGAATACAGTGCATAAAATATGTGCTTTGATGTCGAGTGTATTTTTTTTTTAAATCTTTTTTTTACAGCCAAGAGTCTGACAGGAAGCAAGTGGGAGAGAGAGATGCAACCAGTCGCGCTACAGCGCCCCCCCCCCCCCCCCCGTAGTTTTCTTTTGACGCCTCATACACATCAAGCATACCTTCTGTGCCGACAGCTTTGAGAGGGTGCACGTTGTGCTTGTAGACAAATTTCTCCTCGAGGACCATTTGCACAGCCACAATGATCTGAGCCATGATGATCAACAGGTCACCTATAGAGGTCAAGGGGGAAAAGTTAACACCACATCCATCCACAAAAGATTATTCACCTCAGACATAGCTACCCTGATTTAAGTAAAAACGTTGAGGCCTCTTGTCGTGGGGAAGCATGAACTTCAATGGCACCAGCTGAATTCAAATGGACATAGTGAAACAGTGTCTTTCTCAAGGACACGTAAACAGAGGACAATAGAAGAGCTTATTATAAACCAGAAGGCCCTAGAGGCCAAAGTTCCTGTATCACTGTACTGCTCAACGTCCTAAACCACTGACACCTAATCATGGCATGTCTACTGAGCCTGGGGGCACAACAGATGCATTCAGTACTTCAAAAGCAACTCAAGTTTAAAGATGCTCCATATTTTTCATTTTATCATTTTTTATTTGTAATCGTGAAGTACCAACAGTGAAGCAGAAGTGAGCAACCATCTTCACTAGGAACTAACACCCCTGATTCCAGCGAAACTATGAAGCCAACACCGCCCACCCCTGCAGAAATGAACCTCATCCAACAATGCAGAAATACAAGAACAGCAGCTGGGAGTATGTTACCTTCTAATGCTCCCCTGGTAATGGAACCAATACAAAACAGCAACTGATCCTGGAACAGACCTATGCCTGAACCAGAATCACAAGCCACCTGGATGTTTTCCTCCATCACTCTACAATTGAGCCAGTCAAGATGACCAGTAATTTATCCGCACCTGTGATGACCTCGCTGAGCTTGTGAGAGGAGTCGTGGTCCTTGCCGATGAAGTCGGCCAGGCCGACGAGCACGAGGCCCAGGATGGTTAAGAGGATGCCCACCCACTGGCTCGGCTGCAGCTTGCGGCCCAGGAAGGCCACGGAAAGGAGCCCCGTGAAGATGATGACCGCACCACGCAACATCTGGAAGCTGCTGGCGCTCGTCATGTTCAGAGCTGCAGGCAGGAAGAGGGGAAAAGAGAGAGAGAGAGAGAGAGAGAGAAAGAGAGGGACATGTATAGAGGGAAAAGGAAAAAGAAAGATAGTGAGAATGAAAAGGAGTAAACAGAAAAATATGATTCCATGATTCAAATGCTTCTCTGCTGGCATTTAATCTTTTCAGGATACATAGGTGTAGATATTTGAAAAACTCAATGGAGACAAAAAAATCACCTCAAACTCAACTCTTTTAATATTATATTATTAATATTATTGTTGTAGCTTGTTCTTTGGTGGAGAGGAACACTATTGCACATTGAAGTGCCACTCCATCCCTACCGTGACGTCTGCATGTCTTGTGACAAATCACCACCAGTCCAAAGAGAGACTTGGCAGAGCAAGCAGTGTCCTTGTGTAACCATTCAGGCATTACTGCAATAAAGCAGCCACTAAGGATCGCAGGCATGCATGTCTATTCTTGACAGAGGTCTGACGGGAAACTCTGTTAAATCGTACGTTGTGAATGAGTGGGAGTGTGTGTGTTTCTGTGGAAATGCAAATGACCTGCCTCTAGAGTGTAATTTTTTTCCCGATTGAGCTGTTGGCTTTTTAATGTCATAATTGCAACCATGGCCACCATAGAACGGAAAAAAATAGCAGCTTTTCAGAGTGTGTTCTGTGTCTGTGTGCTTGTGTCCGTGTGCTTGTGTCCGTGTGCTTGTTGTGTCCGTGTGCTTGTTGTGTCCGTGTGCTTGTTGTGTCCATGTGCTTGTGTCCGTGTGCTTGTGTCCGTGTGTGTATTTGCTCACCCTGACTTCCATACTTACCCACATACATGATGGAGGTGCCAGTCATGTCACACATGGCTGGTGCGAGAAAAAGCAGGAGGTTGAAGCTCTGGCCTGGGTCCATTGTGGGCTCAGGGGACCTCCGGTCATGACACAGCAGCAGGTAGAACACAGCCAGACAGGACAGTTCACCCAGGAACATACACACCGCCTGCACACACAGACATAAGGGGGTTTACATGGGCACATTTCATCTGCATCAAAATAAGGCTCAATCACAATAATTATTCATATAATATAAACACCTTGATCGAAAAAATCGGTCAAATAAAGGGGTCTTGTTTTCCTTTTGGAATCTGATCGAACAGTCATGCATTTTTGCGCATGTTTATTTGTTATGTTGTTCAAATGGTAAAGAGGTGCTGCACGCTCTGGCTCCATATGACAAGTCTTTACTAAACAAAATACGTTTCGGCCTATAAGGCCTTCATCAGATTTCAGAAACTTCTTTACTATATAAACTTTTTTTACCAGTGGCTAGCACCTCCTTAAAAAACAGTTGGTGTGCGTTACATTACTAATTATATTGTAACAACAAACCTATATTTCATGAACAGTCGCTCTTATAACAATTTTACTACCACTGTGATTATCTTTAACATTTCATCCACAGCATAGCCAATTATGTCGCACGGCTGGGTTTGCTTCAGCTCAGGTCAGCTATATCAAGTTCATTATGTGGACAACACCGTAGGTGTAATAAAACCTAGAATAGAATTGTAGGTGTTATCTGCTAAGATTTTTATTTATTTGGCTTTTTATGTCTTTAATTTGATAGGACAGTGTAGAATGACAGGAAGTAAGTGGGAGAGAGATTCAGGGTGGGATCCGGATAGGACCACGGGGCGGGAATCGAAACCCAGGTCGCCGGCGTACGCTGCAGGTGCCCCAGCCAGTTGGGCCACAGCTGGGCCGTTATCTGCTAAGGTGACTTGCCTGTACGAATGGATGAGAGAAGGTGTGATCTGGGACATCTCCACATCCTGGAGCATGGAACATATCAGCCCATCTGCAAACAGGAAGATACAGTAGTGAATGATGGGGCATGTATCATTCGTTCAGTAATGGAGTGTGTCTACAGTCTATTCAGTTCCGCCCTGTTCAGTTCCGCTTGTTTGGACCCAAAAGCCTGAACAAACCCAATTAAGCTCTCCATGTGACATGCGATGTGCCGTTCATCAAGCATTCCATGAAAGAGCATATGAGAACAATCAGCTGGGCTACACAAGAGACACGTGAAGAGGAATTAGGGAAAGAAAGTGTGTGTGACATTGTGTGTGTGTGCATTATTTAAGTGTGCAGGACTATATGAGGAGTGTATGAAGCACAGACTGCGGTGTAGATTGAGAGACACTGATATAATGTGAGATATGTATTGTGATACACAACCCTGCTTTTAAAGGTGCAGTCAGGCATCTTATGCATTTTCAAGAAGCCCATAAAAATTTTTTGTCACATTCAGTAATACAGTATCTCCTCACGACCGATATCTTCCCATTCCACGAGTACACTGTAAAAAAAAAAAATCTCTGTAGGCAGCGCAGGCTCCAAAAACTGGAAACAAACAAAGTGGGGGCTGCCTGTCCTCCAAACAAAAACGAAACCCGATGTGGAATTTCTCTGGGAATGCTGAAGGTCGGGTGAGCTTACCTCTCTGGCGTGTTTCGCTTGATCCTTGGTTAAAATATAATGCACGTTTTTTGCACAAAAGCATCTGCTAATAAATTGAAATATTTAAATAAACAGAAACAAACACGACTTCCTGCGAAATCCCAGGCTGCACCTATAAACACCTACTACTCCTAGTGGCTAAACCGATGTTCTCTGCACATTTTGGCAGGCACCATGCTACATATAGCTGAGCCTCAAGAAATGTTGAATCCATAATATCTTTTAAACAAATGACAGCATGGCAACTTTGTAAAGTACACATCCATTGTGGCTTACAACAAAAATGACAGAATTACTGTAAACCATAAAGTTATATTACAGTGCGAAACCATGACATCTACTGTAGGCCTACACAGGCCCATTATAAATGTTGCACACATATAGAAAGCACAGTAAGTAGTGAGTGGCTGAAGTAAAGTGAGTGTGAAGTCCCCTTGGCCTTGGTCCATGTAGGACACCAGAGGTTTATAGACACTTCCAATGAAAGTTTCACATCCCCTGGACCCCAACTCTGGCAGGAACTTCTCTGAGACAGAGGAAGTCAAAGTTGCTGAGTATCTGCAGGCCCATGTCAGCTGAGGATGTGACATGCATGCAAACGTTCAATGACAGACCAGGAACCATGCAACCTTAGGATTTGCTGGTAATCCTTTCAGGTGATGACATCAATCAAGTTTACTCATGTCACAGTTTAATCAGTTGAGCACATAGAGGCTGATAAGGTATCCACCATCAGCTGACTTTTACAGTCAGGTCATCTTGCTGTGTATAACTGCAGTTAATGGTTAAACATACAGTTCCACAAACAATTGCAGAATATTTAATTGACAGAGTTCTTGTGTTTAATATGAGTAGTAGTTTACAGAGTGGGGTGGGGTGATCATAGCTCGGATATGTAACTGATACTGGGTGTATGATAACTGAATACTTAAGACTCTTGTCACATGTCTTATCTTGCGTACTGAGAGGTAGCTTCAGGCAGAGCATAACTGAATGAGATAGTCTGTTCAATTTTTTTGACGTTAATCACTCCTATGAAATATTGATCGTCTATCCAAATGAAGGTGTCTGATGGTCAAATCAACCCAAAACTTCGATATTGTTTGCACTTCCAAAATCATAGCGCAGAGTTTTGATTAGTCTGTGACATAAGCTTGTGTGAAAGAATAGGTTACAAAGTTTCTGCTCTAGAATGTGGGGAAATGAAAGGTGAAACTTTGTGTTTAGGGAAGCGTTAGCCTACGTTTAAGGACAGTACAGGTAGCCTACTTGCAAAAAGTCCCCCACAAGATAGGCTACCTAATGGTCAGACATGACACTTTGTAGGCGATTAGCCTACCGTGATTGTGGTCAGAGAGTTTTGATGCTGACTTCGAGAAACTAGGTGGCGCTGAGTGCCTCGTGAGATCATGACAAATAGCTGAATAGGCACATTTGACAACGATGCCATGACTAGGAGCTGCACGCGAGCCCAGGTCTTTGTGGTTTTAGGCAAGTTTACACAACCCAACCAGCAAAGAACGCTGGCTAATGTAGACGTAGGCCTGTGTTGTTTCGGGTATTGATTAATAGCCTAAATAGATAGTCTAACTGAATGACCCAATTACAATCCAGTTTCATTTTTACCTTTTCAGACACCTCATTATCATGATTTTTAAAGAAACACTTGCAACAACTTCTTTAGGTCACGGATTTTACCATAACCAATAATATGACCAATATAAATAGGCTATATTCGGCTACATGGTAATGCAGTCGCCAGCTATTAGCCTAGTGACAAGAACAACAGGCAATTGCATTGAATTCGACCACTAGCACAAGGACTTACTTTGCAGATAATGTGTTGAGGGATCCAGTTGAGAGCATCAACGCAGCGAGAAACAACTGATATTTTGTCCAAGCCATGGTGTATCTTTGGAGTACCGGTAGGCTACCGTGGCAGCCTGGAGCTCGGTGTTAGTTAAACCGACATACACGCACCAGTGTGTTAAAAACATCCACCGTCGTTCAAATCACCACTCCTGTGTGTTTTGAAAGAGGACAACAGTTCTTCCTGTTGAAATCACATGACTTATTGGTCAGCTGACACCGCCGTCAGCTGACGGTGGAACTGAGGCGTTCTCTCATCCGTTACATCATAGTCAAGAGATAATAAATATAATTCGATCAATAGGCTAGAGCTTTTTATTGTGATTTTGACGGCTAGGCGAAGCTACATGATGTGAATGTATAATATGGCCAAGATGTAGGCCTAGGCTATTCTACAGGAATTTCACAGAAACATTATTCTAGAGTCTAGACCGTCGAGACATTTCAGGGTTGTTTTGGGCTTTTTTACACACAGCAGAATAAGTCCATATCTGCACACCAGGCGGCGCTATATTATTGATAAAAGGAAAAAGTAGCCTAGTGCCGATACAAGACTAAGAGGTTGCATTAGGTCCTTGACGGAAAGATTTTTTTAAAAGTTCAATGTCATTGCTTACAGTTACTTAGTTGAGGTATCAAGCCCATTAATACTACTACTACGGCTACTACTACTACTACTACTACTAGCCTACTAGGCTACTACTACTACTAATAAATAAACATTATTTGTATAGCACCTTTCATACAGAGAATATAGTTCAAAGTGCTTTACATTTGGAGCATTTAACACAATAGAGAACAAAATAATATTACAAACAAACAACCAAAACAATAAAAAAAAAACATCAGAGATGAGCAGTGAAAATAGGAAGACCCTGTAAATAGGACCAGTAGAATGTAAAATAATGTGAAGAAATAGATACAAGTTAAATAAAAGCTCTCATACAGGTATGTTTTCAGCTTTTTACAAAATGTTCCTTTTTGATGTATAATGGATAAAAGCAACTTTTACACTTTGCTTGTTGAGCACTTTGGGCACAAATGAAAAAAATTTACACCTTGTTGAGTTAAAAAAGGCTGCACTTGGGCAATGTTTCTCAGGTGGAAATAAGCTGTCTGGGTAACTTTACTACAGTATGGGTAAGGGGATTCACACATTAGAATCTGAACCTTTAAACAGACAACTGACATTTCAGGCCTTTCCACGTCTGTTATGTGGTTTAATTATAGGGCATACATTCTTTTTTGTCAACTTGTTTGTGCCATCATCTCTACTCCTCTCTACATCTCTACACTGCAAAAGATAAAATCTAACCAAAAAATATTTTTGGTATTGTTTTTAGTATGAAGATACTTACTTAGCGCTCTCTCGAAAGGTCATTTTGACTTAATTGTTTTGACAAATTTGCTTAACGCACTGGCAGACAAATTTTCTTCTTAAATTAAGTCAAATGATTTTACCAGAAAGTGCTAGGTAAGCCTCTTTATACTGAAAACAATACCAACTAGATTGTTTTATCTTGATACGAGATTACGTAATAAGACTTGGTTAGATGTTATTAGATAAGCAGTTTTTGCAGTGTACATTCTAAGCCAGCACGCTATCCTTCCTCTCTGTCAGAGCTCCTCACAGCCAGGTGGTGTTGCTGGGCTGACATCAGCTCAGAGGGCAACGTCACTATGCACTGGCTCTTCAAAGGATATCTGATACACACATTTTCCTATACGAATAGTGATCAAAATGCATAAAGTTCAGAAGTGTGCATTTCTGTTTATTACTGACTGACTGTGTGTGTGTGTGTGTGTGTTTGTGTGTGTGTGTGTGTGTGTGAGAGAGAGAGGGAGGGGGGTGATATGGATGGAGGGGGCGGGGGTGTGGGGAAGAATATCATTAAATATGTAGTTGGCCTGAAAACACCCTGAGAAACCCTGAGTAACTTCAGCTTGTAAGCATGTAAATCCCTCCTAGTCACATTCATTTTTCAGAAAGCACTGTCATCAAACAGACTGTTCAAAGGAGACCACAGCAATCCTGAATGATAAAGTCAACTTCACAGTACTCTACCATTTCCACAAGTGCCAGCCTGCAAAATTTTCACTGTTTACTTTATCTATTTGTCTGTCTCTCTGTATGTAATTATGCTGTTTAACGGTGGGTGCACTGTCTCAAAAAAGTCTGTGTGAGTGCATTGAACTGCTCTTGCAATCAGATTGCTGCAGCCACAGACAAAGCATTCCCAATATAAAAAAAGGCCATGAACCCACACATCTCGACTGGCCCAGCCATAACGTCTGACCAGCTCTGGGCCAGCTCTGGGCCAGCTCTCCAATCTCTGTCCTTCTCCTCTCCTGCCTCCTCTGCATTGCTCTATTCCTTATTTATTCCCAGGTGGAACCCCAGGGCAGACAGGTGCCATGGAACAGCTGATGACAGAGAGGACACAAGTGAGAAGACATTTGCCCGGGGCTTTTGGGTAAGTGGGCACAAGCGGGAAGGGGTTGGGGCAGGGTTGCAGAGGGGAGGCCAGCTCCGATGAAGGGCAAACACAAGGTGCACAGGTGCCGACGTGTATCAGATGCCACCTGTCACTTCGGCTGACTGAGTCCCCTTAGCCTGGGAAGCAGGTGGGGCTGTTAACATCCGATACCACTGTGGCCCACCAGCCACACGGAACCCAAAAACCTGTGCCGCTGACACAACAGGGAGCTAACGCTGGAGTCTGACATCGAAAAGTCTAAACGTACATCATGTACAGGTGCCCATTTTGAACTATGATTAAAGACCTGTAATGCCAACTGTCAATGCATTATTATATCATGTATGTAAACAGTACACTTTCTTGTCAACCAGGACAAAAATCAGGTCATATTTAAAATGATAACTGATTTGGTGCCAACCGCAACATTGTTTGTATAAACCGGACAAAAATGGGCTTGTGAGCAACTTCTGTGGGTCCTCATCTGTAGGTCTTTGAATGCATGGGACCCATCATAAGAGATGTTGCTTGTTGACCTTGGCTAGATGTACAGCATGCATTAATAACAGATGGCTCTACAGGTCTAAACCTCATGCCTGAGGCTGCAGATGACACACAACTGTCCATGTTAATGGGTTTACCCTCCAACTAGCAGATACATGAAATATGACTGAAGAGTAGGATTGCTATGATTTATGTAATTCCTACAGTACATGGTATCAGGACATACTGAGGTGTTGCATCAATGGCGCACACAAACAATTTAGTTAGAATCATGGGCCATAATGCTGTACCACTGTCTTTCCCTAATCCATTATCAAACGAACCCCAGGTACTGAAAATTATGAAAACATATTATGAACACATTTGAAAGAATTAAAGGGATTTTTGATTGAAAACGCATGTCCGATACACTTCAGCCGTGCCCCTGAGCATTTGGAGTGGTCTATGCACTCTCAAACCAGGGCCCATAACTCAATCAAGCCTGTTGCCTAGCTACGTCTTCCCAAACTCATTCATGTTTGCCCTTGCCTCTGTAATCAATTTAATTGCTTTCGCCTATTTACACATTTTTTGGCCTACAGGGTACTAGGAACCAACAGCTTTATGTCCAATAAAGGACCCCATTCAACAGTGTCGAGAGGAAGAGGAAGAGTGTGAAGAAGGAGGCAAGGAAAAAAGGAAGAAACAAAAGTAAAAAATATGATATATTGTATAGACAGAAAGAAATACACATAATAAGATAAAGCCTCATGGCTGTTGCAAAGCTGTTCACCTTTTCTCCTGAGCTGTCCACCCTTTCTCAAATCTGAATCAGTTAAAGATTCATGCCTGTCTAGATTTTGGTTTTCTTTTCATACTTTGCCCATGGGTGTGTTAGGGACCATATGAGGGCAGCATGTGCATTGTGTGTGTGTGTGTGTGAGAAGGAATCAGTCTGTCCCTAAAGCACGTAGTCAGCACCAGCTGCACAGCCATGGGGAGAGGGAGCTGCAGTAGATTCTTAAAAAATGGCACAACTGCCGGTCCACAACAAGCCAACACGCGCACACATGTGTACACACACAAACACACACACACACACACACACACACACACACACACACCCACACACACACACTCCCTTTCAGTCAAAACTATTTGCTCTCAGATACACACAGGCACACACAGATACTCACTCAAATTCAGTCTTTCTCTCTCTCTCCCTCTCTCTCTCTTTCTCTATCTCCGTCACACACACTCCCACAATGTCACAGTATCCCCAGCGGAGCTCAGGGCTGGTAATGTGTACCATGTAATGACATTGGCAGCTCTCCATCTCCTGAAGAGAAAGTGTCAACAATCGGTCTGGTTTGGCTTGTGATAGCTATTATTTCCTGACCAGGGAGAGAGAACGAGAGAGAGAGAGAGAGAGAGAGAGAGAGAGAGAGAGAGAGAAAGAGCGAGAACGAGAGAGAGAGAGAGAGAGAGAGAGAGAGATGCGGGTGCCCTTTCGATGGAAGGCCTGGTGTGGTCGTAGCCGGCCTGGGCATGGGATAACATCACTGGCTGGCTGGATGGAACATGATAGCACAGCTGAAGTCCAACTGAGTGAGAATCCTTTATAGTGTATGATGTCATTAATGATCTCTCTCTCCTTCTCTCTCTCATTCTGTGAAGAAGGGACGCCATGATTATTTCTATTCACCCAGAACACAGTGTACATGGGCCACAGGTGGTTCAGAGAACAAGCACAGCACAGGGTATGCACGTCCAACAAGTTTTACTGGTGCTCGATCAAAACTAAAGACTAAAATCAAAACAAGGATCTGCACACTGTTACATGCTGCCAGCAACTTTAATTCGGCACCGTTTGATCTTATATATCGATAAGATCTTATAGATCAATACGATTGAAATGTTGCCGAATTAAAGTTCCTGGGAGAACAGGAGGTTCATGCCAAATAAGTTAAAGAAACTTGGATAAAACTTGCGGTGCAAAGAAAGTTGAAAATGGATAGGAGCTTCCCGAGAGGTAGAACAGGCAGAAATAGTTCCGACACGGGCACATACACAGTAATCATTCAGAATCATTGCAGGGAAAATGCACACAAACAGAAATTGTTCTGTAAATAGCCACAAACTGTGAGCTAGCAATAGTGGCATTTATGGAGAAACTTCTACCATTTTGGGCAAACATCATCAGACAATTATGTCCTGCCATCTTACAGTTTTTTTTTTTTTTTTAACAATTGTTAAAAAGTTTTTGCCACTGCATTACTTTTCATGTTTCATCAGGACCCTGCATACAATGCACTATAAGAAATGTTTCTTTAGTTGTTACTGTACCACTTTATTTTTGGTTAAAAAAAAGTGAAAAGTGAATGTTGAAAAGTATAAAAAAAAATACTAAGTGTCAGAAATGCTGCAGTAAAACATGAACTTCCTCATCACTGCTTACTCTCCTTTGAACACCACCATATTCTAAATACAGTACAGGCCAAAAGTTTGGACACACCTTCTCATTTCAATGCGTTTTCTTTATCTTAATGACTATTTACATTGTAGATTCTCACTGAAGGCATCAAAACTATAAATGAATGCAACGTTATTTGGCCCACAGATAAATCTTTGTCAAGTTATGGCTTGCTGAATATGGTATTAAATTTAAAAAAAAGCAACTTTGAAGAAACTAGAATATAAGACATGTTTTCAGTAATTTCACTTTTTTTTTGTTAAGTACATAATTACACATGTGTTCATTAATAGTTTTGATGAATCTACAATGTAAATAGTCATGAAAATAAAGGAAACGTATTGAATGAGAAGGCCTGTACTGTATACATATTTAAAATATTTATATGTAGAATGCACGGATAGGCTTTTTATGCCTTTAATCCAGTGAAGAGAGTGGCAGCAAGGGATGGGGAAATGAACTGGTATGGTATGGGCACTGCAGCCAGTTGCTCTACAGCATCTCATTCTGACTTCTGTCCTGCAAACTTTCCTTTTCCCTTTTCTGGGTCGAACTTCCATTTTGCCAGGTCCATTTACTCTTCTGCCTAGGTTAGCTTTGTCTTTCCCTCGTGCTCCTTCTCTCTCTCATGCAAGTATTGCTCTTGTCCCTTGTGAACAAAATCAACCCAATCCAATCTATTTACAGCATTCCAAAACTTTTTTCACAAGTGATCGTTGGATCTTTCACTTTTGGATTATACTAACCTGCCTCACCTGCGCCAGTATCACTAAAGGCTTGTGCACAAGAACGCCTATGGACTTGGCATATATTTACAGCATTGTTGATGTCCTTGTAATTACAGTACATATACAATATATACAATATAATTTATGAAAGGTTTTCAATGTTACGTTTTCTTTAAGTTCAAATAAGTTGAGGGAGATGAATAATTTTGGTATTGGGTAACCTTGTCTGCAAAAAATATAAGCATTATAGAAACGTGTTAATTGACAATATTGTGTGAAAGCAACATTATTTGTGTTACAGTAAAGGTACGGTCCACAACAGCCAGATGTTGTACTAATTGTGTTTAGAGTTTTGAAAACATGACAGATTGGACAAAAGTATGTTAGCGATCGCAAAAAAAAAACTGTAAAGTGTTTGAACATTTTTTCATGGAAGAATTCCCCTTCCAGCTGCTGAATATGAACCACCACTGGTCCAGATAAGGGCCAGAATAAAGGCCAGAGAGAGCATGTCACAGAGTGCTCCCTTGGTTACCCAGAACTGGACCTCAGATGCATCTGCCAGGAGTCGTAAAGCCAGATCCAGACGACTTGTGCACTGCTGTCTGCTGCTCTTCACCGTCATCTGAGGTCGACCAGACGGCCATATAAGGCTATAAAACACCGGCGAGATGTCTGGCTCCTACCGAAAGTGAGATCATCCGATTTTCTTTTGGTTTTGTTTTGTTTTGGCTCGTAAATCTGTCAGAAGGGGCCTCTTTCCCCCAAACCCCTGGGACATTAACAATGCTTTATTGGCCATGAAATAAGAAGGTGTTTAATTTGTAGGGTCATGTAAAAGAGGGGGGAGTGGGGATCAGTGCTAAAATTTAGACAAACAAATTAATAACAATCTTGTTTTTTTCTCTCCGAGGCAGTTGTGATGGTTGCCAGATGAATTTCTCGCTGAAAAACTGTTGCGGTCTGCTGCAGGGTCACCTAAGGGCAAATAAGTGAAATATGTGAGTCTTTGTTTAATGAGCCCAGAATTGGTTTGAATAACCCCAATCAGCTTATCTCTATTAGCTCTTGCTACATCGCTTCAAAGCAGCATTGTATTGTAATAGTGACCCCTCTGTTTGTTAACTGGTTTTATGGCATGAAGTGTGATTTCTACTGTATGACCATTCTGTTATTCTGAAATTGGAGATAAATATAATCAATTAAAGTAATGGGTTCTACAGGCCTTTGTAGTCTGCTCATTTATTACAATTTTTTTTTTTTTTAAATTTAAAAAAAAAAAGCTGTCCTCCCTCCACATACACACACCTTTGTCACCCCTACTCTATATCTCCACACATACACTCCTGTCTTAAAGAGTGTTCTGTAACTCCAGGCTTACACGTACACCCAAGTAAGCACTCAGATAAGGTAAGAACTCAATCATCTTCAACTCAACACTTCAAAGACCAAGGAGATGGTGGCGGATTTCCACAGGTCAAAGCCCACTCTGCTACCAGTCCACATTGATGGGGTCAATGTGGAGGTGGTTAGCACCTACAAGTATCTGGGTCTCCACCTGGACAATAAACTGGACTGGTCAGCCAACACTGATGCACTCTACAAGAAAGGGCAGAGCAGGCTGTACTTCCTGAGGAGGCTGCGGTCCTTCAATGTGTGCAGCAAGCTCCTCAGGATGTTCTACCAGTCTGTTGTTGCCAGTGTCCTCTTCTATGCAGTGGTATGTTGGGGAGGAAGCACAAGGAAGAAGGATGCGGGGCGAATTGACAGGCTGGTAAGGAAAGCTGGCTCTGTAGTGGGAGCTGAACTGGAGTGCATCACTTCACTATCTGACAAAAGGACCCTGAACAAACTGATCAACATCTTGGACAATGAGTGTCACCCACTCCACAGCACTATTGTTAAGCAGAAGAGCCTGATCAGGTGAAGATTGAACAGTTCAATGGCCCTGGGGACAAATTACTTTCTCAGTCTGTCTGTTGTGCAAGGCAGTGAGCGAGAGATAGACTTCTCTGCATAGTCTGCCTGCCTCTTCACCCCCTCCAAGTTTGGATACTGTCTGTCCACTAGCCACTTTTACCACTGTCTTCTGCCTCACTGTTTGCGTGCTATATTAGCACATTAGCACATATGCATAACCCCTCCCTCCATGCCACAGCCGAACTGTGGCCACACCAGTCCCGGCGGCATGGGGGGGCTTTGGGGGGCCAGGCCCGTCCTGGAAGTTACCTGTGCCCGCCCTGGACGTGGTTGGCTGCTCCAACCAACCCCAATCCCATAGATTGATTTTGAACACTTATTAAATGTAGGCCTATATTATACGTTTGTCAATCTAGCAAGTAGCAAATAAAACTTGTAAAATCTGTATTATTCCGTAGCTAATCAATCAGGAACATTAGGTAAGCCCATCACCTAAATGGAGAGGAGGTAACGTGGCGCAGTCTACTTCACTTCTGCACTAACCACTGTCATCCAATGACAAATATACCTTATCGGCTCGCAGGTAGGCTATATCTCATATCGTAGTTAGTAGAAGTAGGCCTAGTAGTTTCTGGGTTTGTTTGATAGCGTTAACCTTTACTGTTTTTTTCTTCTGACCTAGTCGGACAACAGGGAGCATGTTACCACTCCAGGGCCGAAGTTATCCGTAACTTCGGGGCTAACTCCCTAACACTCTATCTAAAAGTGGTTAGCAAATGAACGAGGATTTTGGTTTTATCTGCGGATTTATTTTTGCATTATTTTGAATATGACTAGGTCCAGTCTCAACAGCACGTCTACTTTTTCCACACGCATCTCAGTTCTAACACACATATTCCCTCTCGCTTTCTCTCTCTCCATCCCTGCGCACGGGGCTCTCTTAAAGGAGCTGCACCATTTTACAACAATTGCATCTACATTTTCATATTAGAATGTTTTGTCAAGTGTAAGCTTAAACTACCGTGATCAATTTAAGTTCCCGTGCCCCCCCTTGGACAAGTGTAATGCCCGTCCGTGAATTTGTGTCTGCCGCCGGGTCTGGGCCACACTTATACCTTTTCTTAAAATAGTTAAATATATAGATATATAGACTTTACTTTACTTTATTTCTGCATTGTTGCACCGTTGGACTTACTCATTTGCACTATCACCATGACCAGTAACCATTGCACTATCACCATGACACTCACTCACACAGAGCACCTTACCTTACCTTACTATGCACAGAGAATCACAGGCTCAGTCCCTGCCTCAGTCATTGCAAGCGCCTCTGATTGATTAATCACCACTATGTGGATACTGTTTTTAGAATTGATTTAGATTAAGTGTTAGTTAGTATAATTTGTATTTTAGTATATTTAGCATATTCTTTATCTTCTACTGTCCTTATTTCTTAGTTGTGTTTTTATATTATATACTTTAATTACTCTCTCTGCTGTTAAAGAATGTGTTTGTGTTGTCTGTATGCTGCTGAGACCTTGAATTTCCCCTGGGGATCAATAAAGTATCTATCTATCTATCTATCTATCTATCTATCTATCTATCTATCTATCTATCTATCTATCTATCAGATAGACAGAGACAGACAAACTGACAAACAGACAAACAGACAGACAGATAGACAAACACACACACACACACACACACACACACACACACACACACACACACACACACACAGACTTTGGATCTTCTCCTGTAAAATGTGCAGACACTAAAGTCACAAGCTGTTATGACGTTTGTCCGTGGACTTATTGCATAACAAGTTGCCGTGGTGATCTCCCTCCGCCATCCCAGAATGCTCTGGGCTAGACCTGCCAGAGGAGAGTGATGAGTTCATTCGTCCACGAGAAGTCTGCTGTCGCCTTAAGATGTAACCGCAAGTAAATAAATTAATTTCAAAATAAACTGATAAATAAATAAGTGACAGTGGCTTGAACATATTGTTTTATTTAATCCAACAAATAGGTTGTAAAACACTAGAGGGCTTTCTTCTTAAAAATCTAGACAAAAAGAGAGAGAATATAAAGTCCCAAGGCAATACTATATGAGCAATGAAGACCTCTGTTGTTGTTGTTTTTCTAATGCAAATTGACATTCCAAATTGTTCATATGAATGAAAAACAGATGATACGTTACCACATAACTCCAATTTTGCAATACATTTGCACTAAACATAAACCTATTGTAAGAGGTATTTAGACCTTTAAAGATATTTTCAACCATCTTCAATTGTGTTTGATGGTTTTACATTTAATAACATTATATTATATTATCATATTTAATAATTAATATTTAATAACATTAGAATAGCATTGTAGAATTGTATTGATTGTTATGCTAAATGTTGTGTGATATGCAGAAATTGTATGTGTGCCTATGTAGAAATATCTGTAATGACTGTAAGTATATTTGTAGACAAGTATGAATTCTCCATTAGTACTGTTTACAAGAACTGCTGCATGTAAATTCTGATGTGGCATAGCAATTCAGAGTAATTGATTTCTATAATATAATGAAAAGAAAAGATGACACAACATTTGACAACAAAGTATTTCAAAGGCTGAAATCTAACAAATAAAAATACAACAATGTTGCTTTAGCGTTTAACCAACCTCCTACCATTTTCATTTCACAGTAAACTTTAAATTATTCAGCATTTGCAAATGAAACACCTGAAATCTCAGGATCTCAGTATTTTAAACCTACAAATAAAATGTGTAGGTTTCACTGCACATTCATACTAAATTGCCTGGTGACTTCGTCATCTCCACCTTATTTTCTTCCTGCACCAGAACACTTGATGAAGTGAGTGGCTCTTCTCCTCTCTTCTCCTCTCCTCTCCTCTCCTCTCCTCTCCTCTCCTCTCCTCTCTTCTCCTCTCCTCTCCTCTCCTCTCCTCTCCTCTCTTGCAGGCTGTCCTGTCAGAGGACACCTAATCTCTTGTGACGTGGGAACAGCACAGCGGCGGCTTTGATGCTGATGGGGTCTGAAGTCAGAAACATTTCAGAGCCACTCAGTGTGTCTCAGCAGAGATGGGGAGAGGCAGAGCGAGAAAGAGAGAGAGAGGCAGAGAGAGAGAGAGAGAGAGAGAGAGAGAGAGAGAGAGAGAGAGAGAGAAGGAGGGAAAAGAATGAGTGAGAGAGACAGTGACTGAGAGTGAGCGGGGGAAAGTGAGACAGAATGAAAGAAAGAGAAAGAAAGAGTGATTAAGAGAGAGAAAGAGAATCATCTCCAGTGTGGTAGCACCAAAAAGCATTTTTATGACCGCACCATTCATCTGCACTCCACCAAACCCTAACCGCTGAAGAGCACGTTTCTGTGCCTCTGGGCAGAGAGTGAGGAAATTCCTTCAGCCTCACCATCCTCAGAGCAGAATCTAATTTCCCCACTCATCACCTCCCTTGCATGCAAATAGATGCCTGACATGATCCACCGGCAACAGCTCTCCAAACTGTTGCATTGCTTTATGACTGTAGTGAAACACAAGCTAATAGTGTCCTAATCTCAACCCTGAAATACAGGGGCATGTTCTGTTTTCAGCATTACGTATTGAGATGAGAGACGATGAAGGAGAAGTAATTGTGCTGGACTGAGATGTGAGGAGATCTCTTCATTCAGTACTGATGCGATGATGTCAGACGTCAGAGTTTAGGAATGAAATGCACAAAGACTATTCAAAACTAATAAAACAGTGATGTAATAGACTTCAGAAGCAAAAACTAATCATTTAAAATTAGATTTGTGAAAACAAAAGAAAACATATAAAATATCAAAGGTTTAGGTGTAAGTTATGAGGGTCAACAGTAAGGAACGAGTGAAAGAGTGAAATGCTGTGCAGAGTAAATTGTAAAGGTTGTGTGCTTTTCAGGATGTGCTTAAAATGGAACCACATCCAAGACCCTTTAAGGAGATGGCACCAGCTACAGCTGGCATATTCACTTACTAAATGCTGCGTTTCCATTTTTGGCTCTAACTCCAGGCAAAAAACGGGTGGGGTAGGTACCCACGTCAAAACCCAAACGTGCGTGCATGTGTGCTCCCACCCGCAACCACCCGTTCATTCCCCTGGTACAATCCGACCTGCTGTGTCACCCAATGCCTCGGCGCGAGGGTGCAGGCGTACGGAAAAAGGCCGCCGGCTCCGTGAGTGACACGTTGGCCTGGGGCTTCCTCTGGCAGCGGGCTCCAGAATTAGAAACGCTCCCAGTGTGCTGGTGGTGAGCCTGGGACCGCACTGTGACAGGCCACAAACAGATCATGGGCGTTTTCCTCAACGCACGGATGTGCCCAACACCCATGCCGTCATAACACCACCAGCACGAGTAGACCAGCAGCAGTGTGCCATGCATACACCAGAGCATTATGTAATACATCAGGCCATAATTACACACATTATTATGCAATATCAAGTTTAATATAATACAACCAGATAATATGGATAATATGTTTAGATAATTGTTGGCAAACATATTAAAGTCTACATAAGCATATTCAAACATAATAAGAAGGCAATACACCACATATGTTTGCAAGCGCAATTTGCAATTATACCACATGTTTGCAGATAGATAGATAGATAGATAGATAGATAGATACTTCATTGATCCCCAAGGGGAAATTCAAGGTCAGTAGGTAACCATTTCAATTATTTCACGAAACACGGGACACTGTTGCATAGTGTGGATTTACAAAAGGTTTCTATAATTATGGATAATACAGTATGTTGTACTGTTCAGATCTTTTGGTTGAGAGGTCATTACATGTGCTAGAAGAGCTAGGATAGGAGGTTTTATTATCTGGACCTTTTCTGGACCTTTTCTTTCATCTCTCTTCTGTCCATGTCCTTTGCATGTTATTCTCTCTCTCTCTCACTCTATCTCACACACACACACACACACGCACACAGACACAAACACACACACACACACACACACACACATTCATTGACTGTCTTAGACCTGTCTTATCGGTCTGAATTCCCAGTCCATTTTTACATCATCAGTGCATATACCTCTTCCTCCATGCCTCTCTCTTGTTCCCTTTCTTTCTCCCTCTCTAGCAATCAGTCCATCTATCTCTCCATCGCCTCTGCCTGTTTTCCCTCCCTCTTTCTTTCATGTTCCTTTACGCAGGGCCAGAGTGGAAGCCATCTCTTTTCATGTTGATAATTAAGAGGAGAGCTCTGCCCCCTGGCTGTGGGTGTTCCTTTCATTCGCCAAAGGCTTCTGACCCATACACAAACACACACACACACACACGCACACACACACACACACACACACACACACACACACACACACACACACACACACACACACACACACACACACACCATACACACACACATACACACTATACACACACCATACACACACCATACACACACACACACACACACACACACACTCACACACACACACACACACACACACCACTCTCAATTAAATCAGACCCTCCATTAATGCATCTGCCTAGGAGGGGGACCCTTTATGCCAAGCCACAGATCAAACGCGCAAGCTGAGGACATGGTGGGAGGTGAAGGGGAGGGAGGTCAGGACGTCAGAGCAGGACCAGCGTGTGTGTGTGTGTATGTGTGTGTGTGTGTGTGTGTGTGTGTGTGTGTGTGTGTCTGTGTGTGTGTGTGTGTGTGTGTGTGTGTGTGTGTGTGTGTGTGTGTCTGTGTGTGTGTGTGTGTCTGTGTGTGTAAAGGGTGTGATTTGCCATGATGAGATTTGCTTTTTAAACTAGAGGGTCTGGAGCTTTCTCTCTGCCCTCTCTCTTAAAAAGACCGCAACACTCCTCCCCCCCCCCCACACACACACACGCACACGCACACGCACACACACACACACACACACACACACACCTCACACCCCACCCCAACCACTCACACAGCGAGTCTCATCCACCTGCGGCTCTGTCGGGAGACTGTTCCAAGCACTCGACTCCGAACATAAACTAAGGTTTGTAAACACCTTGTAAATACTATGGCCCTGGCCAGCAGCAACTTGAAGATGCAGAGTCAAAGATAGAGGCAGAGGAGAGATAGACATGGAGAGATAGATAGAGAGAGAGAGAGAAAGAGAGAGAATTGATACCTTCTATTCTATACTTTAGTTATTCTCTAATAATTTATTTTTTGTCCCATCGTTATCATTAATAATATTACTATTATTGAAAATCATAGATGTTATTACTATTAACATTATTACTGCTGTTTATTTTAATGCTTTATTTTAAATGTTAATGCTTTGGCAAAATTGCAAATGCACAGTCATGCCAATAAAGCTCATTTAATTGAATTGAATTGAGAGAGAGAGAGAGAGAGAGAGAGAGAGAGAGAGAGAGAGAGAGAGAGAGAGAGAGAGAGAGAGAGAGAGAGAGAGAGAGAGATGGCCATGTGTGCGTTTGCAGCTGGGGATGAGCAGAGCAGAGATGGCGTGCTGGATCCCCGTCAGGCCCTCTCCGTGGTCATGATGACTAATTATTTGAAAGCCTGTTATGAGATGCGGAGCTGGAGGGGAGCAATATGTCAGGGGATCGGCCGTGTTGCTTCTAATGAACCTCAAATTAGCTCAGGGTTACAGTTTTTTACCCAACTGCTTACAAACTTAATCTTTGATTGGCACACTATTTTCTAAATAGGTCTTCCCATACCATAACACCAACACCATAACTCCACACCAAATCTGAAAAAAAAAAAAAAAACATACACCAATTCACAGTGTTTGACTCAGTTTTCAAACACAACCTATCAAAATGCCACACTTATTCACCACTTATTCACACTCAGTCCTCAATATGCAAACACTCATTAGTTTACTGAACACCATCCAATCATTGCCTTAGTATAACCCTATGAATAGATATACTCTATAGGTATAGACCCTTTCAATATGTTCTTGGAGGATTAACGTTTGGTTGAAATGTTCATAACAATGCAGATACTTTGAAATTAAATTGAATTGGACTAGCGTAATGTTCTACAAAAAGTCGACTTTACGTAAAACATCTTTCGTCCCCAAGTTACCATTACAGTTTTTTCCAACTGTTTGCACACTAAATCTTTGCTTGTCACACAATTTTCTAAACATGTCTTTCAAACACCATAACCCCATACCAAATCTGCAAAGCCATACTCTAATTCTCAGTGTTTGACTCAGTTTTTGCAAATGTGTGTGTGTGTGTGTGTGTGTGTGTGTGTGTGTGTGTGTGTGTGTGTGTGTGTCTGTGTGTGATGATCACTACATATACTGTGTGTTACATTTACTATGCATGCCTACATTTGTGTATGTTTGTCACTGTGGGATGCAAGCAGATCTTGAGGTCAGGGGCCCAATGCCGGCCCGGCGGACAAGGCCTACCCCAAGAACTGCTGGCCCCTCGTCTCTCTCTTTTAGCCACTCGCACTTTCTATCTCTCCTCGCGTACATCTCCCTTTCTCTCCTCGTCTCCCCCTCCACCTCAACCTCTGTCCTCCTCTCTTTCACTCTCTCGCAGCCAAATACCATCAACGCCCAGTTAAAGAGCCCTTTCATAAACAGCTGGTCATTGCACGCACGCAGAGACACACGCACGCGCGTACACACACACACACACACACACACACACACACACACACACACACACACACACACACACACACACACACACACACACACTGTCTCACTCATGCTCTCCTATGTCATGTTCTCCCTCTCTCATAGACACTCATACTTTTAAAATGTAATATTCTTCTGTGGACTTCCCTTGTGGTACATTTGAAAGCAATGAGCCTTTTTCTGTTGGGAACTCTTTCCCTTAATTAGATTTACAAAAACATGATCATTCTGAAATACCCAACCCTTGTTACACACTGATACCCTTGTGTACAATATTATGTCAGTGTTTGTGTGGTACATTGTGAGTTCACATCGTCTGTGCAATAAGACGAGTTCTTAACAAACATACACACACACACAGCACAGAGAGGAAGAGAAAGATGAAGCATATATTATTACACGGCTCTTCAGAGTGCTGCAGAAAGTTCCATTCACATGAATGGGCCTTCCCAACGTTCGGGCCTATGTTAAATCTACATAAATCACCGGCAAAGCATTTAATCACCGCTGTCAATGGCAACGGGTTTTGTGCTACTGATTAATGTCTTTCATATCACTACGCAAGGACTGGAACTTCATTCAAACGTGAAAGCAGACGGTTGATCAGCTGTGTTCTAAAGAATGTTTGATTCAAGTTCAGCAGTGTGTGTTGTTGCGAACTATTTGTTTCTCAGCAAATGCCACGATGAACGGTAACAAATAGGCTAGGTTATGTAGGCTAAAGTCATATCGTGGGGAGTTTATTATTTCGTTTTGGCAAGTAGCCGTATAATAAGCGGGATAATGTATAGAACGCCGGTCATTACTGTGAAAATAAGTCCCTTCAGGGCGAACAAGACTCCTCCGCTGCGCGTCGGGGTCCGGTTCGCCCTGTCGGGACTTATTTTCCCAGTAATGACCGGCATTCTATACATTATCCCTTACATAACATTTGAATCATATTTGATTCAAACAACAGGTGCAATGGTGAGTGGCACTCCAAAGCCAATTGTGTCTGTGGGATTTCACTTCAAACCAGGGCTCATGCTCTGACAGGGTGCACAAGTGATGTCTGACCCCAAAAAACAAAACACACACACACACACACACACACACACACACACGACAACTACACACAACGCAACTACACGACAGTCCCCACCGCAACCCACATAAACACACACACACGCATACACATACAAACATTCACCCGCTAAGACACACACACACACACACACACACATACATACACACACACACACACACACACACACACTCATACAGTATGCTTACACAGCCACACAGTTTATTTCACCATGTAGATTCAAAACGAAGTGCCCCCCTCCCCATATTCCCCTCTCTCAAAGCAAAAGAGGCCCTTTAGTGAAATTCAGTGCCATTATGATAATGGACCAGGGCTTATGTGCTTTATTTTGCAAGGGAGAATGAGTTTGGCAATTAATGCATGGCGGTCCGGCAAGATGAGTGCCTGGGACTTGTTCAGTGGCAGTCACCCTGGGCTAATGGGCAGGCGCTCTCCAAATTTCAGCCTCACTCTCAACACTCCTTTTCATAGAGTCCAGTGAGAGCACCCCACGGTTGATCAACGTTGCTCTCCATCAAAAGGAAATGTTCTGAGCACAGCAAATAGCAACAACAACAACAACAGCAACAACAACAACAACAACAACAACAACAACAACAACAACAACAACAACAGTACAAAGCAGCCACAACATACAGCAACATGCAGACAAAACATTATGAGCAGGCGTACTGATAACAAACACCTTTTACACTCTGTACGGGATGCTCTCTGGCCGAACCCACAATGTTATCTTTTTTTAAATTATTTCTAGTCCTCAACCCAATTGTATCCTCAGAACTCAAACTTGGCAGACATCATTGTTATCGCTACGTGTCATTTCTGTGCTTTACAGAGCAGCTCCTTCAAAAAAAAATTAAAAAAAATAAGACACGGTAATATGATGCTGGCCAGATGTTTTTCCTGTTGCTATTGAGACACAGCTCCGCATTAGCAACTCCCATGCAGTCCGGTGTCACAGCGCTTGAAGCGAGGTTCTTTTTCCCCCTCCCAATGCTCTGTGACCTGAGAGCAAGCCTCCAAAAGTTCAGAGGAGACCACAGTCCCTCCACAGAGGGGTTTCAGTATGTGTGATTAAGGAGAATGAAATAATACTTTCCGAGCAAGCGAAGGTCAGATGCACTCTGAAGAAGCCGTTTGCGTACTTGGGGCCAAGTGCACATATTTCATGGTCACTGACTGACTGCTCACAGGCTTCTGATTGGCCAGTAATTATATTGCGGGTCATTTTGGGTTGTTTCTTGTTCAGTACTTGTTCCAGAATTATATGGATCCACAAGAAATGTCAGCAATCCAAGCCATCATCCATCATAGTTGAGCGTGCAATGACGGTCACTGCTGTGAAACCATGATTTATGATTACATTTGAATCAATGCACAACAACTTCCTGTATTATGTCGTTTTCCCACAAAAGAGGCTAATCAATCTTACTGGAACGCACTGTACTTGTAATCATACGTGCTCAAGCACATGTACAGATGCGCACACACACACATTTTTGCACACACACACACACACACACACGCACACACACAGAGAGAGAGAGAGTCTGGTGTTGAGAAGCAAGTAAATTAAAAGTCTTCATGTGTTCAAAGAAAAGCAACATCCCTGACTCTCCTGGCCAAGGAGAACTAACAAAGAAAGATATAAAGGAAACAAGACTGAAGAGATGAAAGTGTGCTGATCAAAATCAGACAGCAGGTCAGAGAGAAAAAATGGAGTGAGAGAGAAAGAGAGAGAGAGAGAGAGAGAGAGAGAGAGAGATGGGTAAATCATTCAAAGTTGACAACAGTGTCTTTTGGCCTGCAGTCAAGCAGTAAGTGAGTGAGAGGGACGAAAAGAAAGAGCACAGCAAAAACAAGTGAGCCAAAGTAATAGCTAAAGACATCAGAGAGAGAGAGAGAGAGAGAGAAAGAGAGAGAGAGAGAGAGAGAGAGAGAGGGCAGGCTCTTGGTGCAGGAATTATCTGAAAGGGGGAAAGTGGAGCGGAAGGAGAAAGGAGGAAAGGAATGAAGGAAGCAGACAGGAGGAGAGGAATTAAGGTGGGGGGAAAGAAGTGATGACAGTGGAGGGGTGGAGAGGATTTAGGGGCAGAGAGACACAGAAGTAAAGCATAGACACGTGGTAGTAGAAAAGTTGAGGAGAAAATGAGCAGTGGAAGAGAAGGGAAGATGAAGATGAATGGCATTTAGGTTAAGATAGAGTGAAGAGGGATCAGGAAGAAGAGGCGAAGGAAGAGAACAAGGAAAATATAGAGAGATCAGGGTTTGGAAGTACTGCATGCGAGAGCGGGAGAAGGAGTGTGGAGAGGTGGATTCTGAAACAGATGTGTTAAACAGGGAATACTGGGCAGGTGTAGACAGAAGATTACTGAACATATGCTGAGATCTCTTTTGATGGGGGAATTTACTTGCATGATATTGGTTGAGGGGTAATTACACTGCATGGAGGTGCAATTGCCTCTATTCAAATGATTTTAATTGACCTCCAGTTGTTAATGGACTTCAGTCTGACTGCTATCAAGACGGTTTAAAAAAGCAGCAGCATCTATAGGAGCACAAAGATTTGACTCCTCAAACCTTTGGCAGCATGTTTGTGCAAAGTCTCACATTATATCTTGTTACCACACCACAATTTTACAAGTAGCTTAGTTAGAAAAACATGAGAGGAACATTTACTGTAGTCCCTCTTGCTGTGCAAGACAACCCACCAAAACCGCACGTTGCGTGAGCTTGAGTTGGAGGATAAAGTTGGTGGGGGGGGTGCGGTAGGTCGACGGGGGGGGGGGGGGGGGGGGGGGGAGGATTTGGGGTGTGTGGTGTATCTGACTCGGCATATCATCCCACTGCATTGCACCAATGGCATCATCCGTTAGCCGCGGGCCCTGCACCAAACTCAGACCTGATCCGGTGGAGCCGTGCCAGGAGGAGGCTGGAGCTCGTCCAGAGGTGCTGCTCTGCCTTAGTGTGTGTTTGGAGTGGCGAGCAACAGATGCCGTGGCGGCGGGACGCCTCTTATCCTCCGTGTTTGGGTGCCGCGGTGCCGTCTGTCGTTGGGCCAGGCGTGCCGTGCTGAAGGTGTGAAAATACTAAATAGCGACTCTCCAGACAAGTTCATGGATGCTCATCAGCACCAATCTACCTCAAATATGGTAGATTTCTAAACAACTCTGACTAAATGTAATACGCATGCTTATTAACCTTATTAGACTTGCACAATGTATGTAAACAAGTCCGCTTTTACACTTTGGTGTAAGACTAATATGATGTTTCAAAGTGTGTGCAATAACTCTATATCACTTTATTTAATATTAAAGTGGATTTATAGCCAGAATTAATTTCTCTATTGTGACAATTGTAATGTCTGGGTAATATAAGAACCATAGTATGCTTATTGTGAGTTAAAGGTGCTCTAAGCGATGCTAATGTCACTTCTGTTGACTTTCAAACAAAACAGAGAGCTACTGTAGCTCGGTACCTTCTCCTAAACCTGCAACTCTTCTGTGATTTGCTGGAACAGTTTGTTGTGTTTTTATGAGCTAGGTTTGCCCAGGTTGTTTTTGTTGCCGTTTTTGGAGCCTGGGCTGTCCACAGAGATCGCGTTTTTTTTACAGTGTAT
Organism: Alosa pseudoharengus; assembly: GCF_046254945.1. NCBI lineage: Eukaryota > Metazoa > Chordata > Actinopteri > Clupeiformes > Clupeidae > Alosa > Alosa pseudoharengus. The sequence continues at coordinate 29,668,817 of NW_027468859.1, read as the reverse complement.
TCAGGACACAGACAACTAGCAGTTGGTTAGGTGATGTTTGCAGTAAGTGACATAAAATGTTTTAGCCTAAAAAACGCGTGGCATCACTTAGAGCACCTTTAATTTCCAAATTTAGCCATGTGAAGAAAATGAAGGCTTACTCACAAACCTTAATGACTACCTTACAGCTCCCCTGAGAGCGTTGGACCCCAATGTCAACATGACAACACCATTCAAGTATCATGAGACTGTTCTCTCCTCATAGTCATTAATATTGGATTCTGAATCCTTTGTTTTTAACAGATTATCTATGCTGTGCATCCAATGCAATAGTATCAAACTGATAACTGTACACAGCAAACTTCAACACTTGTATTTCAGCTGATTCTTCCCCAGGACAAAAGTATACTGACAACATGACAAACAGACATTACAAACGGTGACTTGGTAGGGTTTTTTTTTAATTCATAAAATTAGAATTATCAATGGCAGGTAAATTCCAACTCTCAAAGAGACAGTTCAGTATTGCCATCCAGATAAGCCTGGATCTGACTGAGATAGAGTATTTAGATTTTGTCCCCCTTATTAAATGCTCCCAAAAAAGACATCCATGACATTCCATACACAATGTGTCCACGTGAATTTTTTCCGACAGACACATCGGTCATTCCCAATTTGGAAATGCAGAGGTAAGACACGGAGCTGGCGGATATCACCTCCTCACTGGCCTCCATGAAATCTCTTAAAATCCTGGTGCTTTACTTCAGGGTAGGACATGAAAACAACAGACATATTAGTGGTCTCATTACAAACATAACAACCATGCAATCAACAGAAGATACAGTGATCATTCTGGAAAAATTAAACAAAAAGGTGTATCATCATAAATTAAACTCAGTTCAATGAGTGTGCACTGTTGGACAGTGTATTAAACAAAAACAAAAAAAAAAACAAACAAACAAACAAACAAAAAAACGAAACAAAAAAACACAGCGATCTAAAGTGCAGCAGTGTATTGAACTAAATTTAGTTTACTATAGACAGTGGCGCACCATGTGCTCTAAATCAAATGGTCAAATGCGTATGATTATTTATTGTTTAAAACAAGTACATAACAAGCAAAACTAAAAAAAAACAAAAAACAAGGATGACTGAGAAACCGCAAAATGACATACCACAAAGACATAGTGACAGACGTGTCGTTTAACAGGAAGTGTTTGGCTTAAAACTGCAGCTTGGATATAGAGATATGTAAGAATGTGTATTGGAATCTACCAACAGAAAGTGAAAGTCTCCCTCTCTATACCACTGCATGTAGCTATGTAGCTTAAATAGTTGTCTTATAACAAATATATATCTATATGTACACTTTTTACTTGTATGAACTAATGTTCGAAAGTGTTCTTTGTTAGGATTCTGTTAGAAAAAAATACATACTTCACATAAAGTCAGGTCATTGTAACGACTACAAGCATTCTTATAATCTACAGTATATGATTCCCTCACTAAAACTCTTGTTATCCACAGTGTAGTATACAGTACGCAGCATAGAGTATGTTTTGTTGGGGAGGAAGGAACCATTTCTGCGCTTTCCTTTCAGGAAGTTTATCTGTAGAAATACTCTGGAAAAGGAAAATAAAACAAAGCCTTCCTCTAGACTCTACATCCAGGCAAACAAGGCCTCCGCCGAAGGCCGATGCAATGACGCAATTTGACCTAGATGGAGCAGCGTCGTTTGGAAGGTCCGCGGTAGGAGGGCACCAGGGTGTGCAGGCCGGTGGAAACAGAGCTGATGGCCGAGGGCCTCTGCAGGCCGCCGCAGGCGCAGCCGTTGGGGTGGAGCGGCAGCGGGCTGCTGGAGAAGGCCTCGCCCTGCTCCATGTAGGTGTCGGAGGTGGAGAGGTCACGCGGGATGATCATGGGGATGGAGTACTGCAGCTTCTCGCGGCTCTTGTACCACAGGCACGAGCACATGGACTGGAAGTGCAGCACCTCGGCGTAGACGTTCCGCAGGCCGCGACTGGCGCCACCCCCTCCCCCGCCACCACCACCCCCTCCTACTCCTCCTCCACCCCCGCTGCCCGAGCCTCCTCCGTCACGTCCGGAGCAGGCCGCCCCCAGCTCCGAGGCGGCCGACGAGTACGAGGGCGGATCCGGGGCGAAGTGGTACCTCCCTCCTCCGCCTCCGACGGCGCCGCCACCTCCGCCGCCCATCCCGCCGGCGCCGCCGCCGGTCCTGGACAACAGCGCCCGCTGCTCGGCGTCCCGCCGCTCGTCCTCGGCGTTCATGGTCATGAAGCGGAGCACCACCAGGTTGAGGAACGCCCCGATGACCGTCAGGCCGGTCAGGATGTAGATGAAGCTAAACGCCACGTACTTGGGGTTGGTCTGCAGGGCGTGGTCCT